>NC_090737.1:28830260-28847760 GCF_036898095.1 Palaemon carinicauda
TTGCGTCAATTCGATTGTGAATAGCTTGTCAATTGTGATTGATGTATCCAAGGGCTATAGAGCGAAATATTCTATGGAAATTTTCAAGTAACTTAATCATGGCTGTAGGATTTCATTACATATATATTGATCAAAACCGTTTATATTATATAAATGTAGATCCAGTTAACAAGACAGACAAATATAGTTTGCCTATTTTTTTATTTTGAAATTATATTTAAACGATAAGTTTTTATACAAAATCATATAGTTTTCTAAAGGTGTCAGTATGTTTTGTATTAGCAGTTATTAGCCATATTATCACTCAAAAACAAACTATTCTTCGTTGTCATTTATAGAAAATTATACCATAATGATAATTCTCTCTCTCTCTCTCTCTCTCTCTCTCTCTCTCTCTCTCTCTCTCTCTCTCTCTCTCTCTGCCGGTTGCTTGTGATTCAACGAGGTTAGCCAAAAGAGATTCACCTGGCACTAAGGCCTCTGCCGTAGATGGACAGATGACCAGTCAGAATAAATGATAGCATAAAAGCCAAAAATAAACTGAGGGGAATACACAATACTCCTCAGCTATAATTTTTTTGTTACGTTCTCATTCTAAAAGAATGTGTTTGATGCAATGAAACCCGGAATTTCTTTTCTGTGAAACATGACGTCATACCATAACCGTGCCAGGAACAGTAGCGAGCAACGAGAACGAATAAATGAAAATATCTTTTTTTTATGTTATTCGATAGGTTAAGAACCAGATGTTTTTTAAGCCACAGACAATGAGTGTGTGACGTTTTGACTTCAGCCTTCTCTTTACTGTATGTGTGTGTGAGAGAGAGTGTATGTTAGATGCCGACAAAACCTGCAGCAGGAGCGCATCTGGTCCAAATTCCTAGGGCTTATCTCTCCCATCACGCTTTCTTTCAATTTGGGTAATCGTTATGACCTCCAAGAGGGCGTCTTTAAGTGACCATAGTGACCTCACGGTTCCTACAGAGGAAGAGGCACTAGCTGTTTAATAAAGAGCATCCAAGTTTAGGCAGCCGACATCAACATCCAACACCGAAACATCTGGCCAGATCGTAGCTGTCATGCCAGCCCCGTAATCCTCAGCTTAACGTTTGCCATCCATTTTCTTTCGTCTCCGCGCGGTTCCTCATTTACGGACGACCTGCGTATATTGCCGTGCCCCATCGAGACCGCAAAGACAAAGGGATATTGAACCCACTCCAATGTATCGGCAGGTACTAGCACAAATGCAGCAGGGGCCGCTAGTGGAGTCACAGAAGAAGGAAGGAAGTGGCGTTTTCAAAATGCATCGCTCGTGTGTGGTAACAGACGGCGGGTCCCGGCAAGAACTGTTCACTACATCGCCGGGCTGGCAGGCGACTCTCGGCCATGTGGGTTGTTTACACAAGGGTGGAAATAGCGGGGACTGGAGTTGGCCCTCAAGTTCATTGTCAAGGTCGGACAAGTTGAGGTCGAGAGGAGGGGTAGCGAAGGAAGTTCTAGGGGGGGGTTGTTGATAGGAAAGGAGGGATAAGAACACAGAAAGATAGTTTGTGAGAGGGAGAGACAGAGGGAAAGAGAGTTGCAGTAATCGTGATCGCACGAGAGAACAATAAAATGAATAATATTGCAGGAGATATAAGGCAGAGATTGTAGTGAACATGGTTGACGAGAGAGAGAGAGAGAGAGAGAGAGAAGGGTGGAGGACTGGAGGGTAGTACTGGTCTTTCGGTTCAGAGGGCAGAGGTTGAGAGTAACGTTATATTTGGTGATAATGGGAGAGAGAGAGAGAGAGAGAGAGAGAGAGAGAGAGAGAGAGAGAGAGAGAGAGAGAGAGAGAGAGAGAGAGGTTCACGAAGGGATGATGGCCGTTTGGTGATAGTAAGTAGCGTTGGCGGTTTCGAATGTGGTGCAAAACACGACAAAACGCCAGATGAAACGGAATCCCGTACGCAATAGCGGACAGCCTTTGCCCAAAACGATATCTGCCGAATCAAGCGTAACTTGCCGGTTCTTACTTGAATTAATCATATGGTTAACAATATTTGTGGCATGCACTGTGTGTGAAATTTAATAGAACAATCTCTCTCTCTCTCTCTCTCTCTCTCTCTCTCTCTCTCTCTCTCTCTCTCACACACACACACACACACACATTTGCACCTGTGTGCGACGAATACCTGAGTGATTGGCGGTAAAAGTGACTGCGTAGAATAATCGAAGTTGTTTACATTACTTTGACGGAAAAAAAGGGGAGGATTGGTCGTATGGGTTAAGGAGTCGCCTGTCTCCTTTCCCTTCTATAATTCAGTACCCTCCCTTCTTTCCTCCTTTCCTCCCTCCCCCTTTTAGCATTTCCCTTCCAACCCACCCACTAACCTCCGCCCTTTGCTGATATCTCCCCGTACCTCCCCAAACCCTTACTCCTAGCCTTACTCACTCCCCCTGTCGTTCTTTGTTCTTTTGGTACAGTTATGTCTCTCTCTCTCTCTCTCTCTCTCTCTCTCTCTCTCTCTCTCTCTCTCTCTCTCTCTCTCTCTCTCTCCTGTGGGAACTTGTCTCTACAGAACTTATCAGCACCCTTCAAGTTGTCTCGAGTGCTGCTTTCGAAAGCAAACAAAAGACATTCATTCTTTCTTTGCGCTTTTCCACTTGCCGCAAGTTTCACTATCGCCATCATACTTTCCCGGTTAGTTTTGGCTTCACCATTGTGTACAATAGAATAATAATAACAATTGTAAAAAGATATCAATACATATTTTTGCTATTGATTTATTATAACAGTTCACAAAGCGCATTTTTGTTACGTGGGTTATCTCAACCTTCGATGGAATTTCCGCCGTTTACCTTCGGTTGCACCATAGATGTTTTCCTTCCGGTAATATAAAATCTTGCGGATACTTCTGTTAGAGCCCATTAGAAATTGTTTAAAAATCAACCCCTTATGTAATCGGGAAAATTGGTAGAAAAGAAGATACAGGCTAATGTAATGTTACTTGTCTTGTAATATTGCGTGATACGTTTTTATTTTTTTTTATTCATCATCGTTGGCTTTTTTAAACATTTATTTAGTATATGCTAATAACATGCATTTTGTTCACATGTGTTCGTGCTTATGTATGTGTTTTGTTAGGCCTATGGGGATGCTTATTGTAAACGAAAGATTAGTACCATAGAGTGAAGGCCTGTAATGTGTCTTAAAACTCGTTGCAAAGTTGCGCAAGAAGTCATTCAATGGCAAAGAATAGTAATGAATAACTTCATCGCCAGATGTCGCGGTTTTCAGAATCATCCGATACTCGTCGTCAAGTTCATAAAGGATTTTTCATTCATGCAACAAGAGGAGGAGCGATTCAGACGAAGCTCGTCTCTGGAGGCTATAAATACATAGGGAAAAAGAGGTTTTTATTTGAATTTTGTCAAGTACATTTTGGCACCATCACTCATTTTTCAAGGGGTAGGCGTTATGTATACAATATGTATGTACGTATGTTTATATATAATATATATACTGTATAGTTTATATACACACACATATATATATGTATATACATTTATGTATATATATATGTATATACATTTATGTATATATATATGTATATATATTTATGTATATATATGTATATATATTTATGTATATATATGTATATATATATATATATATATATATATATATATATATATATTATATATATATATATTATTGTAATGTGTATCGTGTTATGTATACTTGTACATATATGCATATGTATGTATGGTTATATGTGTGTATGTAGAATTAATCATATATATATATATATATATATATATATATATATATATATATATATGTGTGTGTGTGTATGTATAATACATACATATATATAATATATATAATATATATATATATATATATATATATATATATATATATATATATATATATATATATGTATAATATATACTGTATATACACGTACATAAATATTGTATACATAATGCCTACCCCTTAGAGTGAGTTGTGGTGCCAAAAGATGTTAACACACCGCCCCCCCCCCCCCCCCCCCAAGGTTTTCAGCAAGCTTATATGGGGCTGATGTTGTAATACTTGATCTGACTAAAGTTGCTGAACTGCCTTGTGTGCGTGCGTTTGTTTGTTACGAAACATGTTTTCGCCTTAATTAAAATGTAAACCTTCGAAGCACGGAGCTAGCTTTTAAAATCCTCACAGAGCCTATTGTAGCTTTGAAAATCTCCACAGAGCTTACTGTAGCTTTGGAAATCCTCAAGGAACCAGTTGTGACTTTGAAAATCCTCACAGAACCTACTGTAGCTTTGAAAATCTTCATAAAACTTACTGTAGCTTCGAAAATCCTCACAGAACCTACTATAGTTCTGAAAATCCTCACAGAACCTCTCGTGGGTTTAAAAATCCACACAGAACCTACTGTAGGTTTGAAAATCCTCACAGAACCTGTTGTGGCTTTGAAAATCCTCACAGAGCCTACTGTAGCTTTGAAAATCCTCAGAGCCTACAGTAGCTATAAAATCCTCACAGAACCTTCTGTACCTTTTAAAATCCTCATAGAACCTTCTGTAGCTTTGAAAATCCACACAGAGGCTACTATAGTTTTGAAAATCCTCACAAAGCCTACTGTATCTTTGAAAATCCTCACAGAACCTACTATAACTTTGAAAATCCTCACTGAGCCTACTGTAGCTTTGAAGATCCTCACAGAACCTGTTGTGGCTTGGAAAATCCTCACAGAAACTGTTTTGGATTTTTAAATCCCCACAGAACCTACTGTAGTGTTGAAAATCCTCACAGAGCCTACTGTATCTTTGAAAATCCTCACAAGAACCTGTTGTGGCTTTGACAATCCTCACAGAGCCTACTGTAGCTTTGAAAATCCTCACACTACCTACTGTAGTTCTGAAAATCCTCACAGAACCTACTGTAGCTCTGAAAATCCTCACAGAACCTACTGTAGCTCTGAAAATCCTCACAGAACCTACTGTAGTTCTGAAAATCCTCACAGAACCTCTCGTGAGTTTAAAAATCCACACAGAACCAACTGTAGCTTTGAAAATCCTCATTGCCTACTGTAGCTTTTAAAATCCTCACAGAACCTACTGTAGCTTTAAAATCCTCACAGAGCCTACTGTAGCTTTTAAAAATCCTCACAGAACCTAATGTAGCTTTGAAAATCCTCACAGAACCTGCTGTGGCTTTGAAAATCCTCAGAGAACCTGCAGTGGCTTTGAAAATCCTCAAAGAATCTATTGTAGCTTTTAAAAATCCTCACAGAACCTAATGTAGCTTTGAAAATCCTCACAGAACCTGCTGTGGCTTTGAAAATCCTCACAGAACCTGCTGTGGCTTTGAAAATCCTCACAGAACCTGCAGTGGTTTTGAAAATCCTCAAAGAATCTATTGTAGCTTTTAAAAATCCTCACAGAACCTGCTGTGGCTTTGAAAATCCTCACAGAACCTGCTGTAGCTTTGAAAGTTTTCACTGTAACCGAATTTTAAACCTTAACACTTTCAATGGCTTCCTGAAAATAACCTGACGAAAACATCATGATGGTAAAAGTTAGAATTGTAAGATCGAATGATATTCCATTCTTGTCTCTTTTGGATTCCAAATTTAGTCTTTTAAACCCCGTCAGCCACTTATCAGAATCAAAGGGGAAAGATATTAGTAGTCAGAAAGCCCTGACAAGACTAAATTTAGCACAGACGGCGTGAGAAGAGTTTAAGAAACGGGGCAGACCACTCGACTTTGTTTTTTTCATCCCCAACTCTGATCCATTGTTTTGATATTTATTGTTTTGTCGTTGATCTGGAAGTGAAAAGATGGATGGATTTCAATATATTTCGTGGTTTAAGGGATTAAAATTCAAACAATAACTTTTAAGAAGGAAATCATAAAGTTATTCATTGTCTGTGTTTTATGGTAATGAAGAAGTCCAATGTCCATTCAGCCAAGGAAAAGCAAGACGGTGTTGGCATATGAGTCATCTCTTCCTCTACCCCTCCCCTGCCATTCTCCCTTCCCCTCCATCTCCTCCACCCCCTCCTCCTCCACCTCTTCCTCATTCTCCAGCTTATGGTCTAAGGATGAGGGAAGGGGGGCCCCATGTATTATCCCCGGTAAGTCACCACCCTCTTACTTCCTACCCCTCTCCCTGAGTTCTCCCCCCTCCTTCCCATCTAATTCTTCTCCGGATTCGTCATCCTGTCCCCTTCCACCATTTCCCCTCTCCCTCCCCTCCCTTCTCCCTTCAGCTTCTCCCCCTCCCCTCACCCAAAGTCCAGTAGTCTCAGTTCTCGTCTGGCCGAACTCTCAGAATTCGATTTATACCTGAGATTTTTTTTTTATTTCTTCTTTTTGCCATTTTCCCTCTCGGCGGCTGGCTGTTCAACCCACAGCTTTTAGTAATTCACAGTTATGGCATTTTAGAGTATTACGTTATGCTAGTTTACGCGATCCGTCAAAAAATGCCGGCGGAATGTTTAGATATTCACATGTTCGCACACAGAGATTCAACCCTTCAAACCCCTCTCCCTTTCCTATCAACAATCCTAGGGTATGACTATTCCTTCTCCCCCTACACTAGGGACGAACAGAGGCCAAGTAGTTATACGTCTGGAAATACCACTAAGCGTTACCGGAAAGAAAGATTGTGTGTATATACATACATATATATATATATATATATATATATATATGTATGTATATACTGTATATATATATATATATATATATATATATATATATATATATATATATATATATATATGAGAGAGAGAGAGAGAGAGAGAGAGAGGAGAGAGAGAGAGAGAGAGAGAGAGAGAGAGAGAGATTGCTCCTTATTATATAGTGGAGATTAAACTATATATTCTCCCTTATCCTTTTCCTTTCCACGAATTCTTGTATGCTTTATTTACGTCTCAAATTTGTTTGTATATATGTAAAAAGCAATTTACTCTTGTTGTCCTACTATTTTGATTTGTAGTCTTATTTCTAATTGTATATCCATGACCTTCAAAATGAATCCATAATATAAAAAAAATACCGGGTTGATTTCAAACTATTATTATTATTATTATTATTATTATTATTATTATTAGAGGCTAAGCTACAACCCTAGTTGGAAAATCAAGATGCTACAAGCCCAAAGGCTCCAACAAGGAAAAATAGCTCAGTACGGGAGGGAAACAAGGAAATTAATTCATTAACAAGAGAAGTAATACAACCAAAATAAAATATTTTAAGATATGTAACACAAAATTAAATCGTTAAAATATAAAAACTATAAAAACTTACAACGAATATTAACTGTGATCTAAATTATGACAATGTAAGTATCCTCATTTCCTTTCCTCACTGGGCTATTTTTTCCGTGTTGAAGCCCCTGGGCTTATTGCATCCTGCTTTTCCAACTAGGGTTGTAGCTTTGCTAGTAATAATAATAATAATAAAAACTATTACTTGTATGTAATTGTTAAGAAATTATAGTACTCTACTCAAAATAGCCATTGAAAATTATATCCTTATGATTATTGTAACTCTCTCTCTCTCTCTCTCTCTCTCTCTCTCTCTCTCTCTCTCTCTCTCTCTCTCAATATCTGGATTCTCTATAAGTTGATTCTCTCTTGGGTCTCTGATCCCGAGGTAGAGAGACTCCAGATATTAAGAGGTGTATAATATAGGGTTTATAGGAATATATATATATATATATATACTATATATATATATATATATATATATATATATATATGTATGTATGGTAACGTGTTTGCCTAGCATTCGCATGGCAGCAGATCGATCCCAGCCCGGGACCGAGAATTTAAGCTGTTTACTGGGAAGGCCATAGCTGTGGTTGGGCACCATAGCGAGGGGGGTTGGGCCTGCCAGACTGACGTTCTGGTGAGCATCTATCCCGTTGAAACAGGAACTGAAACCAGCCACCTTTAACCTGGTATCCTAATTTGGAGACAGTTTCATTACTTATTGAATCATCAGAATGTTTTTTTTTTTTTTTTTTTTTTTTTAGAAATGGGTAATGTTTTTCCATTGTCTCTTCCTTCAAACTTTTTTCTAACGTAAGTCATATTGAATATTTTTTTTTTTTTAGTAATTCACATTGAGGTGGAAACTAGCTTTTTCTAACAATTTATAAAATCGAAATTTAACTCTCCTTGTTTTGACCAGTTAAACTATTCTATCATGGTTTTAACTATCCAAACAAATTCAGAATTTCATTTAGATTTTGAAATTAACGGAAATGAAACGTTAAAATGACAAAAGCAAAAATATTCAGAAGTATATTTGATAAATCTGCTGTTTTTAAAATTTATTCCTCTTTTCAGAAGTGTACTCTCTCTCTCTCTCTCTCCTCTCTCTCTCTCTCTCTCTCCTCTCTCTCTCTCTCTCTCTCTCTCTCTCTCTCTCTCTCTCTCGACAAAAACAAAGCATCCCAAAAGTCGAACTTGTCAAAATTGCTGTTTTTTTTTTTTTTTTTTTTTTTTTTTTTTTTTTTTTTTTTTTGTTAAATCCATTCCTCTTGTCAGAACTAGTTCTCCCCCTCTCTCTCTCTCTCTCTCTCTCTCTCTCTCTCTCTCTCTCTCTCTCTCTCTCTCTCTCTCTCTCTCTTTCTCTGTGTCTAGACGGGAGGATGCATTGTAGGAACATTATTACATTACGTTGCTTTTTCAGTAGGAATATTTGTGCTTGTTTTCCTAGAAAAGTTTTGTTGTTGTTGTTGTTGTTGTTGTTGTTAATATGTTTTGCAATGGACAAGAATCGCAAAACTTACTTTGATAAAAACAAAGAACAAACAATTGCAACACTTATCAACCATAACACAATACTTCATCAAAACATTCACTTATAAAATGATTGCAACATCATCTTGCAAACATAACACAATACTTTATCAAACATCCACTTACAAAATGATTGCAACATCATCTTGCAACCATAACACAATACTTTATCAAACACCACATATAAAATTATTGCAACGCTGTCTTGCAACCATAACACAATATTGTATCAAACATCCATTTATAAAGGATTGCAACACCATCTTTAAACCATAACACAATACTTTATCAAACATCCATTTATAAAGGATTGCAACACCATCTTGCAACCATAACACAATACTTTATCAAACATCCACTCATAGAATTATTGCAACACCATCTTGCAACCATAACAATACAATATAGAATATCCACTTATAAAATGATTGCAACATTATCGTGCAACTATTTTTTTGTGTATATGAAACAAAAAAAATCTCCTACGTCCACTGGAATAGAACCATTTGACTAAATTACCGGACAGGTGGTGACCATACCTGAGGCTGTACCTTGTTAAGTCAAATCTTGGCCTCCATCTGAACCTGCACATGATTTATGAAGTCGCCAATGTTATTTTTAGATTTCCACTTCCTCTTATGGTCGAGAGAGAGAGAGAGAGAGAGAGAGAGAGAGAGAGAGAGAGAGAGAAACCAATCATTCCTCCTCCCCCCTCCAGTTCTTTGTAGTCTCCTCCTACCTTTCTTCTCCTTCTTCCCTTTAGTCTCATCCTACCATCATCTTCTTCTCCTCTCTAGTCTCCTCCTACTTTTCTTCTTCTTCTTCTTCTTCCCTTCTCTATTCTACTCCTACTTTTCTTCTCCCTCTTCTTCTTCTTCTGCTCTAGTCTCCTCCTACCTTTCTTCTCACTCTTCTTCTTCTTCTTCTTCTTCTTCTGCTCTAGTCTCCTCCTACCTTTCTTCTCACTCTTCTCCTTCTCCTTTTTCTTCTTCTAGTCTCCTCCTACCTTTCTTCTCCCTCTTCTTCTTTTCCTTCCTCTTCTCTTGTCTCATCCCACCTTTCTTCTCCCTCTTCTTTTTCTTCTTCTTCTCTCTAGTCTCATCCTACCTCTCTTCTCCCTCTTCTTTTTCTCCTTCTCCTCTCTGGTCTCATCCTACCTCTCTTCTCCCTCTTCTTCTTCTTCGTTTTCTTCTTCTCTAGTCTCATCCTACCTATCTTCTCCCTCTTTTTCTCCTTCTCCTCTCTGGTCTCATCCTACCTTTCTTCTCCCTGTTCTTCTCCTTCTTTTTCTCCTCTTGGTCTCATCCTACCTTTCTTCTCCCTCTTCTTCTTCCCCCTTAACTCAGGCCTCTTCACACTCCGCCCATTTGAGGCCCTCCCTACCGTCCTCCTAAGATAGGTAAAGGAGGGAGAGGGGGAAGGGGAGGGAGATGGGTGAAGAAATTGAGGGGGGGAGGCAGACTCTTCATCAGCCTGTCACTAACCTACACAGTAAGATCTCTGTGGATGTCAGTTATCTTTGCTTTAAGTTATTTTTTTTATCGATAATATTTCTCCTAAGTGTGGTGACTATTGAAATTAAATAGAAAAAGCTTTAGAAATTTTTTTCATTCAAGAATCTAAAATATGATACTATAAGTCTGAGTAGGTAGAATACTATTTTTTTCATTGACTGGAGTACTGTTTGCAAATAGTTCAATACTTAGTGGTGTCATACTTGGCAAATATTAGGTCGGATAAACAAATGCAAAGAACACAAGACATTTGACTTTATAACTTAAATTTTAAAACAAGAGACAAACTCTTATTCATGGCAAAGACAGAACTAATTTATAGATATCTTAGCTTTACTTATTTTTGAAGGTTGCTAAGATTTGGTTAGTAGCAAAAGTTTATTTTCATTGCCCCAAAATGTGGAATCAAAACAGTTCATAAAGAATGTGTTGAATTGGCATAGAATTAAAGAGTAATATCAGCATATTTAGGCAGGACTATTGTATCTGTTTCCTTTCCTCACGGGGCTATTTTCCCTGTTGGATCCCTTGGGCTTATAGCATCCTGCTTTTCCAACTAGAGTTGTAGCTGAAAATTAATAGGTGTCTTTGCAAAGCAAATGTGTTGTGGTTTAGCTAGTAATAATAATAATAACTGAAAATTATTGGGTGTTTTTGCAGAAGAAATAGTTTAGCTAGTAGTAATAATAGCAACTGAAAAGTAATGGGCGTCTTTGCAAAAGAAATGTTGTAGCTTAGCTAGTAATAATAATAATAACTGAAAATTATTGGGTGTTTTTGCAGAAGAAATAGTTTAGCTATTAGTAATAATAATAAATAAAAATTATTGGGTGTCTTTGCAAAAGAAATGTGTTGTAGCTTATCTAGTAATAATAATATCTGAAAAGTATTGTGTGCATTTGCAAAAGAAATGTGTTGTAGCATAGCTAGTAATAATAATAGCAACTGAAAAGTAACGGGTGTCTTTGCAAAAGAAATGTGTTGAATAAGCAACTTAAACATCGAGGCAACCAAAACCGAGCTGTGTTGTACGTAGCGACAAAGTTTCGTAAACACACTCTAGGGGGAGTTATAACAAAATTGTCGCAAAGAACGCATTCCTGGTTGTCATTCAGTTGTGAGTGATGATTCTCTCTCTCTCTCTTCTCTCTCTCTCTCTCTCCTCTCAATAAACAGCAGTGCCTTGATTTTATTGATAATATCTACGAGTCGATCGAACTATCTGATAACTCTACAACTGTGAACATTTTTAAGGGGGCATAAATGAAGAAAGTCTCTCTCTCTCTCTCTCTCTCTCTCTCTCTCTCTCTGTGCCCTAGTTTGGGTTACAACGATGTATTTTAAAACTTTGCTTAGTAATGTGATTAGAAAGTCCTTGTTGGCCCATGTACACCCGTCAATGACCTTTACTGGTTGACGCCTAATCGTTATAAACAAACAAACAAATCGCTCAATTCTAGACACATCAAACGTCAAATGTGTCTGGAAGATTCTGACCATTTTCGAAGAATAAAATTTACGAAGAGCAGGTTTCCATTATTACATTAAAATGTTTTGTCGATAAGTACTATCAACATTTAGAAGTCATGTCCTAACACATTCCTTATACATAAATCCTTTTTTTTTTCCTCATTACAAATAAAACAAACCATTTACGAATTAAAATTTGTTGATGACTAATGTCAACATTTAGAATTTCCTAACACATCGCATATACATTAGCCCCTTTTTCGTTCCAGTCCAAACTTATTTTCAACAGTTTTATTATTATTGGGCAGATTCATTTAGTCCTATGATTATAGACGAGACCTTTGTCATCGATTGTATCTATGCAAGGTATTTATCCCCGAGACCGTGAGGCAGATATTGCCCAGGGGTTGCATGAGAATAGTAGGAAGTAAGAAGAGCGGTGCACAATGGATTAACTGCTTTGCCCCTGCTTCATTATCCGCCATATTAGCAGAATCTCAGCAGGAGATTTCAACCTTGTTGAACCAAAATTAATGAGAGAGAGAGAGAGAGAGAGAGAGAGAGAGAGAGAGAGACTCTGCCACTCGGAAATCCAAACCAATATATAACTGGCAATTGTTAGTTCAAGGGCAGGTTGCAATAATCCAGACCCAGGTCGGAAGAATGCAGGTCCTGCAGGTCGTGTCGTGGGCCATCCCTGCCTTGATAATACAAAGCAGGAATCCAGATCAAATGCTGACATTCTCCTCTCTCTCTCTCTCTCTCTCTCTCTCTCTCTCTCTAAACTAAATAGCTCTTCCCAAGAGCAAATGGAGTCTCCGCGGATGGAGACATCCAAAATCCTTGTAACTCTCTCTCTCTCTCTCTCACTCTCTCTCTCTCTCTCTCTCTCTCTCTTTGCCAAGAACTTTTTTTTCAGTCGCTTGATGGATACTTGGGAAAAAGTTTTGGCTTTGTATCGGATATTTTTTATAAAAAAAAAAAAAAACCTAGATAGTTTTTTTTTTATTGAAACTACATGAAAGTATTTTCTGAGTACTATGAAGACGATTAACATCGATGACAAACTTCCTTTTCCTGCTGTGAATGATTCTACAAGAGAGACTGTCTCCTTACCCCGCCCCCCCCCCCCCCCCCCCGTCCCCTCTTATCTTAGTTTTTTTTTTTTTTTTTTTTTTTTTGTCAATCTTGGCAGACAGTCAGATATTGAGGGTCACTTATCTGATGGCGGTCGTTTTGGCCTAAGTTTCTCTGAAGATTGGGAACTGGAAGGTCTGTGATCTCTCTGGAAACTTGCGTCTCGCCGTAGAAATGGTTCTTATTGTATATATTTGTTCTTTTATATTCTAAACGATCCAGTATTTGTTCTTCGTTATTCTAAACGATCCAGTATTTGTTCTTGTTCTAAACGATCCAGTATTTATTCTTGTTCTAAACGATCCAGTATTTATTCTTCCTTATTCTAAACTACCCAGTATGTGTTCTTCGTTATTCTAAACGATCCAGTATTTGTTCTTTCTTTTTCTAAATTATCCAGTATTTGTATTTCCTTATTCTAAATTATCTAGTATTTGTATTTCTTTATTCTGAACGATCCAGTATTTGTTCTTCCTTATTCTAAACTACCCAGTATTTGTTCTTCCTTATTCTAAACGATCCAGTATTTGTTCTTTCTTATTCTAAATTATCCAGTATTTGTATTTCCTTATTCTAAATGATAGAGTATTTGTATTTCCTTATTCTAAACGATCCAGTATTTGTTCTTTTGACCTTTTTATTCCAGATGTGACCAAGTAGTTGAATGGTCTTCCTAATTGGGTAGTTGAATCGGAGGAGCTTCAAAACCTCAAACTTGCAGTAAATGTTTTCATGTTGAACAGGCTGACATAAGTCTCTTTTTGTAGTCAAAATATAACAGTTTTAATGTTGTTACGGTTCTTAAGACATTTTATTTTAATTGTTTATTACTTCTCTGTTGTGTTTATTTTTTTCCCTTATTTTCTTTCTTCACTGGGCTATTTTTTTCCCTTGTTGGTGCCCTTTAGCAGCCTGCTTTTCCAACTAGAGTTGTAGCTTAGCTAATAATAATAATAATAATAATAAATTATAATAATAATAATAATAATAATAATAATAATAATAATAAACCGTTTTAACCTTGTAGTAGCATTTGGCGAGAATTTTCCCCGTGTATGCCACTTTCTCATTGGCCTCTTTCTGTTTGCCCCCTTCGCATTTACTAGCTACCTTTTTTCCATTCCATTTTCGTTAGTAGCTATCATTTCACGAACTTCCTTTTATAATTTCACGTTGTTTGCCAGCTTTCTTTTCGCTGTCTTGAATCAGTTTCTTCTGCGAGGAAGGTTAATTGATTATTAAGATCTCGTACAGAGTTTTGCAGGGTTGTGCTGCTTATAGTTAGAGCATTTGAAATGAAGGGGAATGAAAGAGCTGTCGTATAGATTCGTCTGTTAGTTTCCCCACCTTTTACCACTACGCCATTGTCATTCCCCCTTCACCTGCCTCCTTCCCCCTCCCCCTGCTTCCTTCCCCCTCCCCCCTAGTTGTTGAGAATGGAGGGTGAACTGTGGGGGGTAGAGGTTGAGAAGAGGGCCAATGGTAACGGGAACCTCAACCTCGTGTGACACCAGAGGGGTCATGAGGTCAACCCCTTCTTCCTCTCCCCGTCTCCAACACAACCCCTCGCCTCCTCCCCACCACCACAACCCCTTTTCCCCACTCTGTTGATGCATACTCGAGAAGGGCATCACCTTGGAAGGGCGTCCGGGCGTGTTACCGGAGTCGAGAAAGTTGTTGTCTTGCCGGGGTAGAACGAAGACTCTTTCCTAAGATGATTTTGTTTGGGTTTTTGTATTACAGCGACTAGTTACTGTATTACAAAATGTAGTTACAATATTACAGCGTCTAGTTACTGTAGTACAGCGTCTATATGTTTTATGACAGCGTATAGTTACTGTAATACAGCTCTTTACAAATGAATTAACCTGTATGATTCCAAATGTGAAGTTATTCTTCACTTGAAATATATATTATATATATATATATATTGTGTGTGTTGGTATGTGTATATATGCATATGTTTGAGATCGATCAGAAATAATAATTTTATCTCTTTTACGCTACTAGAGAATTTTTTTTTAACACAGCACTAATGCCTTCGCACGCATATGATAAAATGACTGTAGAGGTCTTGTATAGCGAAGGGTTTCCCTGCTGTATAGGCCTAGAGAAGCAGCCCTTAAAGTAGAGAATAGTCTGGAAATCCAAGTATTGGTAGGAGTAATGTAAGTTTGATTTAACCACAATTTTATTTATATAAAAGTACATTACCCATGAGAGATTAGTACACCAAACTTTCAACTGGGCTTCTCAAGGCACTAGAAGAGTTGGAAGACCCAGGACTACATAGATAAGGACTATGAAGCGTGAAGTAGATGATGAGTGGAGAAGTATTGAATTAAAAGCTCCAGATAGAGATGATTGGCGAAATCTAACAGAGTCCCTTTGCGTCAATAGGGCGTGGGAGGAGGAAGATGATATATATATTTATATATACATATATGTAATATATATAATGTATATATATAATCAATATACATATATATATATATATATGTATAATATATATATATATTTATGTGTATAATCAATATACATATACATATATATATATATATATATTTAATATACATATATATATATAATCAATATACATATATATATATATATATATACACATGTACATATATATGTATATTGATATATATATATATATATAAATGTATATATATATTTATGTATATATATTTGTGTATGTATGTGTATATATAATGTATATATGTGTATATGTATGTATATATATATATATATATATGTATGTGTGTATATACATAATGTGTATATGTATAGGCTATATATAATGTATATAGGTATATATGTAATGTACATATGTATATATATAATTTATATATGTATATATATAATGTATCTATATGTAAATATATATAAATATATATTTAATATATACATATATATATGTACACATACATATATAATATATACATATACAATATATACATATACATATATATACATATAGCGTACTTACCAATTCATGTCTATACCCTCACTCTTCGAAAACATCAATATTCTTATTTATCCAAGAGAGGTTTTTTTTTTCCCCCGACCACATTGTTTTCTTCACCAGAGATATTACTTCCAGACCACATTGTCCAGAGGGGTTATTCGGTAAAACCTCCCCAATCATATTTTAGGATGATTTCCATGTTGTCAGAAACCTGGATGTAGACCACGCCTCGTGTCAACGGATAGTTGTCGCGGATGTATGCTAATGAGACCTGTCTTTCTTGGTTGGGGGGGGGGGGTTCTGGTCGCCTGATTAATAAATACTAAATAATGCACTTGCTTATATGGCTCCTATCTCTCTCTCTCTCTCTCTCTCTCTCTCTCTCTCTCTCTATATATATATATATATATACACACGTGTATATATGTGTGTATATGTATATATATATATATATATATGTATATATGTATATATATGTATATATGTATATATGTACATATATATGTATATATATATATGTATGTATGTATATATATGTATATATGTATATTTATATATATATATATGTATATATATATATATATATATAAATATGTGTATAATTTATATGTATGTGTATATATATATATATATATACACACATATATATATATAATCTATTTGTTGAACACAAAGGGATGAACTAAAGTCCCTAGATTCGCGTTATCTTATCGTTCAAACGTCTTCTGTATCACAGCCAATCATTCGTTGCTATGCGGAATTATTAACCTGTACCGTATTGAAGACTCTCTCTCTCTCTCTCTCTCTCTCTCTCTCTCTCTCTCTCTCTCTCAAGAATTGTACCGGGGGTATCTTTGGGCAAACAGCAAAATGAATTTCTCTACGTAATAGAATTTCTTGGGCATCATCGGGACCCATTGCCGATCGCACCAGTCTCCTTAATTATGTTGCAAATGTCAGTGATGTTATTTTCTTTGTAGATAAAAATGGACATTATAAACCTAGATTAGTGCCCCTCCATTTTAATTATTAATCGCCCGATTTATTAATTCATTTTACAAGAAATGTATTCCCGATAATGATGGTCATACATTGGGAATATTTGCTGTTAAAAATTCCATGTAGATATGAAAAAAATATCAATAATTTGAACGAAAATATGAGGGATAAAGTTACCTGGTAATATTTAGACTTTAGACTTTTTATCAAGAATTTAAATAGATTAGACCTTTCTGTCGAGAAATAGAAATGGTATAAGTATATTTACTTTTATGTTAAGCAGGCTGACACAAGTCTTGCATCATATTTTATATGCGAAATATCTATTTTTATTTTGGCACTGTTCCTGAAATATTTTACATTAATTGTTCATTACTTCTCCTGTAGTTTGTTTATTTACTTATTTGCTTTGCTCTCTGGGCTATTTTACCCTGTTGGAACTCTTGTTCTTATAGCATTCTGCTTTTCCAACTAGGGTTGTAGCTTTGATAATAATAATAATAATAATAATAATAATAATAATAATAATAATAATAATAATAATAATAATAACGCAATTTACTTCAAAAGATGATTTTTTCCATGAAGCAAGGCTTTTATTTT
>NC_090737.1:28850260-28853552 GCF_036898095.1 Palaemon carinicauda
AGAGCATAATGAATGCTTCCATCAGAATATTTACGTATAAGAATAGGGCTTCGAACCTTAAGAGCCAACTTCAAGTCAGTAGTTCTGACCAAGGTCCTGATACTGTCGAATCACTCTAGTGTGAGTTAGGAAGACTGGAGTCCGTTTTCTTGCTAAGGTTCTGACACTGTCGAGTTGCTCCAGTGCGAGTTAGGAAGACTGAAGTCGGTAGGTCTTGCTAAGATTCTGACACTGTCGAATCACTTCAGTGCGAGTTAGGAAGACTGGAGTCAGTTTTCTTGCTAAGGTTCTGACACTGTCGAGTCGCTCCTGTGTGTGTTAGGAAGACTGAAGTCAGTAGACTTTCTAAGGTTCTAACACTGTCGAGTCGCTCCAGTGTGAGTTAGGGAATACTGAAGTCAGTAGTCTTACTAAGGTTCTGACTGTCGAGTCGCTCCTGTGTGTGTTAGGAAGACTGAAGTCAGTAGACTTTCTAAGGTTTCTGACACTGCCGAGTCGCTCCAGTGTGAGTTAGGAAGACTGAAGTCGGTAGTCTTGCCAAGGTTCTAACACTGTCGAGTCGCTCCTGACACTGTCGAGTCGCTCCAGTGTGAGTTAGGAAGATTGAAGTCAGTAGTCCTTACCAAGGTTCTGACACTGTCGAGTCGCTCCTGACACTGTCGAGTCGCTCCAGTGTGAGTTAGGAAGATTGAAGTCAGTAGTCTTACCAAGGTTCTGACACTGTCGAGTGGCTCCAGTGTGAGTTAGGAAGACTGAAGTCAGTAGTCTTACCAAGGTTCTGACACTGTCAAATTGCTCTAGTGTGAGTTAGGAAGATTGAAGTCAGTAGTCTTACCAAGGTTCTGACACTGTCGAGTTGGTCCAGTGTGAGTTAGGAAGATTGAAGTCAGTAGTCTTGCTAAGGTTCTGACACTATAGAATCGCTCCAGTGTGAGTTAAGAAGACTGATGTCAGTAGTCTTACCAAGATCTGATACTGTCGAGTCGCTCCAGTGTGAGTTAGGAAGACTGAAGTCAGTAGTCTTGCTAGGTTTCTGACACTGTCGAGTCACTCCAGTGTGAGTTAGGAAGACTGAAGTCGGTAGTCTTGCTAAGGTTCTGACACTGTCAAGTTGCTCCAGTGTGAGTTAAGAAGACTGATGTCAGTAGTCTTACCAAAGATCTGACACTGACGAGTCGCTCAGTGTGAGTTAGGAAGACTGAAGTCAGTGGTCTTGCTAGGTTTCTGATACTGTCGAGTCACTCCAGTGTGAGTTAGGAAGACTGAAGTCAGTAGTCTTGCTAGGTTTCTGACACTGTTGAGTCGCTCCAGTGTGATTTAAGAAGACTGAAGTCGGTAGTCTTGCTAATGTTCTGACACTGTCAGATTGCTCCAGTGTGAGTTGAGGTCTTGCTAAGTTTCTGCCACTGTCCAGTCGCCCTGGTGTGAGTAGGGAAGACTGAAGTAAGTAGTCTTGCCAAGGTTTTGACACTATCAAGTCGTTCCAGTGTGAGTTGGGAAGACTTCAAGTCTGTAGTTCTGATCAAGGGTCTACACTGTTAAGTAGAACGTTTGAGTAGTGACATTGGCCTCAGGGACTTGGAGAGATGGGAGGAATCCTAATTGCCATTAGGCTACATGAGCGTAAAACATATAATACCGGATTTGGAGTCGATAGCAAGCGGTAATGTTCTCAGGGCTTGTGCATGGCTATTTCGTTCACGTAATTCAATGTAACCTAAATCCGTTTTTGATAAATTCGTGCCAGATTTACTAGAATTTGTGTTTTCTGTTTCGTCTTTACAGCCATGCGTTTGCAAGTGTTTCTTCAGCCCCTAGCTACACTGACTTTGTATTTTTCTAATTTATTACCGTCCTTGCTTCATTTCTTCCATCTCGATGTTTTCCCTAATCGCAATTAATCGTTGAATGGCATCACTGACTCCATCGCTTGACCATATGGCCAACTTGGGATGCCAAAATGGCGATCCTAGATATTTCTTTCGTCACTTTTAGTTGCCTTGTTCCAAGTGGTTTCATAACATACTTTCCTTACTTAATTCTTATTTTTTCAAGATTTTATTTGCTTGTTTATATGTTTATCATAGATTTATTGACAGACTTATTTCGTTAGATGATTGTTTATTATTAATGTAATAAATTAATTCAATATTTTACTCGAAACGTCTTTTGCCCTCACTAAGCTCTTACAATTACATAAATTTTTTTTTTTTTTGTATGATTTATTTGAATGGTAATATTTTCATTCTTTACCGATTTCCTGTTCGTTTTTTTTTTCGTTTTGATAAATCATGCTACATATTCTAATATCAAAATAGATAACCTAGCCTTCAAAGGACAATAAAACCAGTATTCAAATTGAATTCAGGGGTTTTATATGTTTATAGAGAGAGAGAGAGAGAGAGAGAGAGAGAGAGAGGGAGAGAGAGATTTTCTTTTGCATCCCTTACAATATAAGCTACAGTGAGAGAGAGAGAGAGAGAGAGAGAGAGAGAGAGGGAGTTTGAATGAGAGGTCGGAAGAGTGGGAGCGCTCTCCTCCTCTTGCAACCTGTCTTCCAAGGTTTCGTACGGTCCGGCGGGGCCTTCTAATCCCCGTCCAGGTTAATCCCCGCGAAGTAACATTAACTACTGCAGGTGTGCGTCGCTAGATCTGCGATAAGGCCAGACTCGTATGACAGCATCCAAATTGATGGTTTCTGAAATGCACATTCACCCTGCGATGACTGATTCATTGACTAGCGCTGTTGTTGTTGTTTCTTGTTGTTTTTTTTTCTTGTTCGCTCCGCGAGTTGTTGGAGTCTTTGTTCTCCACGGCTGGAAGGTGGAACTCCATGGAGATTCGGAATTCTTGGAGTTGAGGACTCCTCTGGAATGAATCTTTTATAGCTACACGACTGGAAGGTGGAACTCGATGGAGCTTTTGAATCCTATGAGTTGAGGACTCCTTTGGGATGGGTCTTTTCAAGCAACACATCTGGAAGGTGGAACTCGATGGAACTTTGTAATCCTTGGAGTTGAGGACTCATTTGGAATGGGTCTTTTGAAGCAACACAAGTGGAAGGTGGAACTCGATAGAGCTTTGGAATCCCTAAAGTTGAGGACCTCATATGGAATGGGTCTTTTTTATGCAACACGGCTGGAAGGTGGAACTATACGGAGATTCGGAATCCTTGGAGTTGAGGACACTCTTGGATTGGATTTTTAAGTCCTGGGGATGAGGGTGACCAGAGGTGTAGAGGGTGAGGTGTGGAGAGATGATGATGATGCTGATGATGATGATGATGATGGAG
>NC_090737.1:28854052-28869052 GCF_036898095.1 Palaemon carinicauda
CAGATATTTTAGGCCTTCGAAGACCAGATTTCCATTAGTTTTCTTCTTTGTAAAAACAAACCATTTACGAATAAAATTGTTGATGACTAATGTCAACATTTAGAATTTTCTAACACATCGCATATACATTAGCCCCTTTTTTTTGGTTCCAATCCAAACTTATTTTCAACAGTTTTATTATTATTGCACAGATAATTTAGTCATAAGATTATAGACAAGACCTTTGTCTTCGATTGTATCTCTGCTAGGTATTTATTCCTGAGACCGTGAGCAGATGTTGCCCAGGCTTGCCTGAGAATAGTAGGAAGTAAGAAGAGCGGTGCACAATGGATTAACTGCTTTGAGACCCTGCTTTAGTATCCGCCATATTAGCAGAATCTCAGTAGGAGATTTCAACCTTGTTGAACCAAAATTAATGAGAGAGAGAGAGAGAGAGAGGAGAGAGAGAGGAGAGAGAGAGAGAGAGACTCTGCCACTGGAAATCCAAACCGATATATAACTGGCAATTGTTAGTTCAAGGGCAGGTTGCAATAATCCAGACCCCAGGTCGGAAGAATGCAGGTCCTGCAGGTCGTGTCGTGGGCCATCCTGCCTTGATAATACAAAGCAGGAATCCAGATCAAATGCTGACATTCTCTCTCTCTCTCTCTCTCTCTCTCTCTCTCTCTCAACTAAATCGCTCTTCCCAAGAGCAAATGGAGTCTCCGCGGATGGAGACATCCAAAATCCTTGTAACTAACTCTCTCTCTCTCTCTCTCTCTCTCTCTCTCTCTCTCTTGGCCACGAACTTTTTATTTGCAGTCGCTTGTTGGATACTTGGGAAAAAGTTTTGGCTTTGTATCGGATATTTTATATAAAAAAAAAAAAAAAAAGCACTGCTACATAGTTTCTTTATTGAAACTACACGAAAGTATTTTTCTGAGTATTATGAAGACGATTAACATCGATGACAAACTTCCTTTTCCTGCTGTGAATGATTCTACAAGAGAGACTGTCTCCTCAAACCCCCCCCCCCTTATCTTAATTTTTTTTTTTTTTTTTTTTTTTCCGTCAATCTTGGCAGACAGTCAGATATTGAGGGTCACTTATCTGATGGCGGTCGTTTTGGCCTAAGTTTCTCTGAAGATTGGGAACTGGAAGGTCTGTGATCTCTGGAAACTTGCGTCTCGCCGTAGAGATGGTTCTTATTGTATATATTTGTTCTTTAATGTTCTAAACGATCCCGTATTTGTTCTTGTTCTAAACGATCTAGTATTTGTTCTTGTTCTAAATGATCCAGTATTTGTTCTTCGTTATTCTAAACGATCCAGTATTTGTTCTATCTTAATCTAAATTATGCAGTATTTGTATTTCCGTATTCTAAATGATCCAGTATTTGTTCTTCCTTATTCTAAATCATCTAGTATTTGTTCTTTTGACCTTTTTATTCCAGGTGTGACCAAGTAGTTGAATGTTCTTCCTAATTGGGTAGGTGAATCGGTGGAACTTCAAAACCTCAAACTTGCAGTAAATGTTTTCATGTTGAACAGGCTGACATAAGTCTCTTTTTATAATCAATATATAAAAGATATGTTTTAATGTTGTTACTGTTCTGAAGTCATTTTATTTTAATTGTTTATTACTTCTCTTGTAGTTTATTTTTTTTTCCTTATTTTCTTTCTTCACTGGGCTATTATTTTCCCTGTTGGTGTCCTTTAGCAGCCTGCTTTTCCAACTAGAGTTGTAGCTTAGTTAATAATAATAATAATAATAATAATAATAATAATAATAATAATAATAATAATAATAATAATAATAATAAACCGTTTTAACCTTGTAGTAGCATTTGGCGAGGAATTTTCCCCGTGTATGCCACTTTCTCATTGGCCGCTTTCTGTTTGCCCCCTTCACATTTACTAGCTACCCTTTTTCCCAATCTATTTTTGTTAGTAGCTATCATTTCACGAACTTCCTCTTATAATTTCACGTTGTTTGCCAGCTTTCATTTCGCTGTCTTGAATCAGTTTCTTCTGCGAGGAAGGTTAATTGTTTATTTAGATCTCGTAGAGCTTTGCCGGGTTGTGCTGCTTAGTTAGAGCATTTGAAATGAAGGGGAATGAAAGAGCTGTCGTATAGATTCGTCTGTTAGTTTCCCCACCTTTTACCACTACGCCATTGTCATTCCCCCTTCACCTGCCTCCTTCCCCCTCCCCCTGCCTCCTTCCCCCTCCCCCTAGTTGTTGAGGATGGAGGGTGAACTGTGGGGGGTAGAGGTTGAGAAGAGGGCCAATGGTAACGGGAACCTCAACCTCGTGTGACACCAGAGGGGTCATGAGGTCAACCCCCATTCCTCCTCTTCCCCCTCTCTAACTCAACCCCTCGCCTCCTCCCCACTACCACAACCCCTTTTCCCCACTCTGTTGATGCATACTCGAGAAGGGCATCACCTTGGAAGGGCGTCCGGGCGTGTTACCGAAGTCGAGAAAGTTGTTGTCTTGCCGGGTAGAACGAAGACTCTTTCCTAAGATGATTTTGTTTGGGGTTTTTGTATTACAGCAACTAGTTACTGTATTACAAAATCTAGTTACAGTATTACAGCGTCTAGTTACTGTAGTACAGCGTCTATATGTTTTATTACAGCGTATAGTTACTTTAATACAGCTCTTTACAATGGAATTAACCTCTATGGTTTCAAATGTGAAGTTATTCTTCACTTGTAATATATATATATATATATATATATTGATATGTATAGATATATATATTATATATATGTATATTGATGTATATATATATATGCATATATATGTATACAGTATATATATGTATATATATATATATATATATTTGTATGTATGTGTATATATATAATGTTTATATATATGTATATATATATATATATATATATATACATATATAAAATGTATCTATATGTAAATATATACAAATATATAATATTTAAATTATATATATATAATATATAAGTGAATATACATATATACATACACATATATACATATGGCGTACTTATCAATTCATGTCTATACCCTCACTCTTCAAAAACATCAATTTTCTTATTTATCATCAAGAGATGTTTTTTTTTTTTTTTTTTTCCGACCACATTGTTTTCTTCATCAGAGATATTACTTCCAGACCACATTGTCCAGAGGGGTTATTCGGTAAAACCTCCCCAATCATATTTTAGGATGATTTCCATGTTGTCAGAAACCTGGATGTAGACCACGCCTTGTGTCAACGGATAGTTGTCGCGGATGTATGCTAATGAGACCTGTCTTTCTTGGTGGGTGGGGGGGGGGGGGGGGGTTCTGGTCGCCTGATTAATAAATACTAAATAATGCACTTTCTTATATGGCTCCTATCTCTCTCTCTCTCTCTCTCTCTCTCTCTCTCTCTCTGTGGTTTAGTCGCCTCAAAACAAAGGGTTCGAATCATTCTAAAATCTCTCTCTCTCTCTCTCTCTCTCTCTCTCTGTGGTTTAGTCGCCTCAAAACAAAGGGTTCGAATCATTCTAAAATCTCTCTCTCTCTCTCTCTCTCTCTCTCTCTCTGTGGTTTAGTCGCCTCAAAACAAAGGGTTCGAATCATTCTAAAATCTCTCTCTCTCTCTCTCCTCTCTCTCTCTCTCTGTGGTTTAGTCGCCTCAAAACAAAGGGTTCGAATCATTCTAAAATCTCTCTCTCTCTCTCTCTCTCTCTCTCTCTCTGTGGTTTAGTCGCCTCAAAACAAAGGGTTCGAATCATTCTAAAATCTCTCTCTCTCTCTCTCTCTCTCTCTCTCTCTCTGTGGTTTAGTCGCCTCAAAACAAAGGGTTCGAATCATTCTAAAATCTCTCTCTCTCTCTCTCTCTCTCTCTCTCTCTCTGTGGTTTAGTCGCCTCAAAACAAAGGGTTCGAATCATTCTAAAATCTCTCTCTCTCTCTCTCTCTCTCTCTCTCCAAAGGTAACTCAGCCCCGCATTACCTAGACACTGAAGATTATGGTGCACTTTTTCAAAAATCTTCGAAGAATATATATATGTATATATATACATATATATATTATATTGTAAATATACACATACATATGTATATATGTATATATATACATACATATGTATATATGTATATATATATATATATATATATAAATTATATATATGTGAGTGTGTATATATATATATTTATATGTGTATATATATATGTATATGTATGTATATATATATATGTGTGTATATAAATATATATATATATATATATATATATAATCTATTTGTTGAACACAAAGGGATGAACTAAAGTCCCTAGATTCGCGTTATCTTATCGTTCAAACGTCTTCTGTATCACAGCCAATCATTCGTTGCTATGCGGAATTATTAACCTCTAGTGTATTGAAGATTCTCTCTCTCTCTCTCTCTCTCTCTCTCTCTCTCAAGAAATGTACCCAGGGAGTATACCTTTGGGAAAACGGTAAAATTATATTCTCTACTTAATAGAATTTCTTGGGCATCATCGGGACCCCATTGCCGATCGCACCAGTCTCCTTAGTTATGTTGCAAGTGTTAGTCTTGTTGTTTTATTTGTAGATAAAATGGATATTATAAACCTAGATTTAGTGCCCTTCCATTTTAAATATTAATCGCCGATTTATTAATTCATTTTTACAAGAAATGGATTCCCGATAATGGTGGTCGTACATTGGGAATATTTGCTGTTAAAAATTCCATGTAGATATGAAAAAATATCAATGTGTACGAAAATATGAGGGATAAAATCACCTGGTAATATTTAGGGTTAAGACCTTTTTGTGAAGAATTTGAATAGATTAGACCTATCTGTCGAGAAATTGGATATGTTTATTTTCATGTTGAGAAGGCTGACACAAATCGCTCTTCATATTTTATATGCGAAATATCTATTTTTATTTTGGCACTGTTCTTGAAATATTTTATATTGTTCATTACTTCTCTTGTAGTTTGTTTATTTACTTATTTGCTTTGCTCTGTGGGCTATTTTACCCTGTTGGAACTCATGTTCTTATAGCATTCTGCTTTTCCAACTAGGGTTGTAGCTTTGCTAATAATAATAATAATAATAATAATAATAATAATAATAATAATAATAATAATAATAATAATAATAATAATAATAATAATAATAACGCAGTTTGCTTCAAAAGATGATTTTTTGCATGAAACAAGGTTTTTATTTTTCATTGTTTTTGTTTCTAATAGGGTTATGGCACAAAAAATAAATACAAGTTGGCCTTTAGTAGGTCAGACTAAAAAATGAATCAAGTGTAATTATTTTCCTTTCATCTATCGAGTAAAAATTTGAATCTAAATATGAAAATAACAACAATAAATGCAGTCGTTTCAAGGCCATTGCAGGACAAAGGCCTCGGGCATGTCTAAAATCGTGTTTGTGGTTTACCCAGTTTTCATCACCACACTGCCAGTATAGATTGGTCATTGTGGGAGAATTTTGTCTGATCGTTCACAGCAAACCAACCTAGTATGAGTGTATGTTACTAGTACAGCTTTGCTAAGCATGGTGATACCCCCCCCCCCCTTTCACCACGTTAAGATATCCCCACTTAGGTAAATGTAGCCTTAGATATATGTTTTTCCTCATATTCTGATTTTATTTTCAGCTGATAGGTAAGATGGATGAAAGAATAGAGAGGGAATATGGAATAGTTTGAAAAGTTTAAGTATTAGTAAGAGTGATTTTATTTGTATAAAGCTAATTATTCTCGTTATGGTTTGAAAGTTGATTTGAGACAATAGTTGCTTATTTTTCTTTTTATTTTCTAGAATTTGTTATGTTGGGCCTAATTAATGTTGGAATATTTACTGTCAATATAAAATATATTTACTTGAATACCTTCGAACCTTTATTCTTATTTTCCTTCTACTTGTTTTCTAGTATTCTAGGCGTAGTATTCTTTTATGCTGGAGCTAATTCTATCACTTAAGAACCTTTTGAACCTTCTAGAAAATCGTTTGTTCGTCCTAACCAAGTGACATGAACCTCTTTGCCCTTGTTTAGAGATGACGTCATTTCTCGTCAGATGAGACGTGTATTAGAATAGAAAAGGGAAGGTAGAACGGACCTTAAGAATTCTCTCTCTCTCTCTCTCTCTCTCTCTCTCTCTCTCTTCTGTGTTTTGCTTGAAATTTTTTAAAGCTTTGCGTTTACTCACGGTATTTCTCTTATATGAAGTGCATATATATATATATATACAGTATATGTTTTCCAATATATATATAATATATGTATATATATATATATATATATATTTGTAAATATATATATTTATATATATACATTTAAAATGTATGTATATATATATATATATATATATGAAGTAAACAAACTGTACATATGTTTTATGAATTATCTTGTGCATGAATATGTTAAAAGAGACTGCAAAATGAATTAATGTGTTAGAGAGAGAGAGAGAGAGAGAGAGAGAGAGAGTTCGTGTAATATAGTGTGTGTATATATATACATATATATATATATATATATATGTGTGAGAGAGAGAGAGAGAGAGAGAGAGAGAGAGACTAGCATTCCCCTGACCTTGCCAAGAGGTCAGACAGGGATAAGAGTTCATTCCGCCCATCATTGGTAGGTAACCATGATGAATCACAGAGTTACCCTTAACTCTCGCCCATATTTTATTTGCAGTTTTACTCTCTCTCTCTCTCTCTCTCTCTCTCTCTCTCTCTCTCTCTCTTATTGTTTTTACATTACTATTTATAAAATGTATCACAGCAAAATTAATATAAGTATCCGACAAGGGGTCCTGCATTCCTCCATGGTCTGTTAACCCAAGGAGTGCTCTATGTACGAGGTTGTCATTTAACTGTCGTGGGTTGTAGGTAAACATTTGTGAAGTTGGAGTACTCCCTAGAAGTATAACGGGACTTCATCGAAATATAGAAGTCCTTCCAAGATTGAAAAAGGCCGGCAAGGCTATCCTCTCCAACACCTGGTGGTGGTAGAGCCATTCATGCTATACTTGTCAATCATGTCACGGGTTCATAAATACGCATGCGTGCGTAAATTCAGTGTGTTGTGGGAGCTTCGTATGTCACTGAAAAAGATGTAAATAAACACGTCTTTGTACATATGGCTGTTAGCTATGACTGCGTTATTAAAAAAAATGTAAACAGTTCAAGGAAGCACTTGTCTAGGTATTTTGCAGTGTTGTGTTTTTGTAAATGATTGTGCACAGTACTTTGATTCGTTATTATTGTTACCTTAATAATCTGAAAGGATATTATGAATTGATCATAAACAGGTAAAGGTAAATTGACAGGCAGAAACTTATAAGCATACATGAACACAAGGGTTTGGGGTTTGGACATCGCAAACATCCTTCATTATCAACCCCCTAAAAAAGGTATTTTTCCTCAGTAGTTTCATTCCCTGAAACTAACCCTCTAGGTCATTTCACGAAACACACCTAATTTATATATGTTTTTGTAACAAACATGCAACCAAGCATTTCAAAAGTAGTGTTTTTGGAGATGATCAAAATTCTAGCACGTTATTTAGTATTATACAAAAGCTTTGATGACTTTAGTGCATAATGAATGCTTCCATCAGAATATTTACGTATAAGAATAGGGCTTCGAACCTTAAGAGCCAAATTCAAGTCAGTAGTTGTGACCAACGTCCTGATACTGTCGAGTCACTCCATTGTGAGATAGGAAGACTGAATTCAGTAGCCTTGCCTAGGTTTTGACAATGCCGAGTCTCTCCAGTGCGAGTTAGAAAGATTTCAGGTCTTTATTTCTGAGCAAAGATTCTGCAATGGTGGTCTTGCGGAGGTTCTGCACTGTCGATTCACTCCAGTGTGAGTTAGGAAAACTGATATCATTAGTCTTACTAAGATTCTCACAATGTCGAATCGCTCAAGTGTGAGTTAGGAAGACTGAAGTCGGTAGTCTTGCTAAGGTTCTGACACTATCGAGTCGCTCCAGTGTGAGTTAGGAAGACTGAAGTCAGTAGTCTTGCCAATGTTCTGACACTATCGAATCGCTCCAGTGTGAGTTAAGAAGACTGATGTCAGTAGTATTACCAAAGATCTGACCACTGTCGAGTTGCTCCAGTGTGAGTTAGGAAGACTGACGTCAGTAGTCTTGCTAGGTTTCTGACACTGTCGAGTTGCTCCAGTGTGAGTTAAAAAGACTGAAGTCGGTAGTCTCGCCAAGGTTCTGACACTATCGAATCGCTCCAGTGTGAGTTAAAAAGACTGATGTCAGTACTCTTACCAAAGATCTGACACTGTCGAGTCACTCCAGTGTGAGTTAGGAAGACTGAAGTCAGTAGTCTTGCTAGGTTTCTGACACTGTCGAGTCGTTCCAGTGTGAGTTAAGAAGACTGAAGTCAGTAGTCTTGCTAGGTTTCTGACACTGTCGAGTCGCTCCAGTGTGAGTTAGGAAGACTGAAGTCAGTAGTCTTGCCAAGGTCCTGACACTATTGAGTCGCTCCAGTGTGAGTTAAGAAGACTGAAGTCAGTAGTCTTGCTAGGTTTCTGACACTGTCGAGTCGCTCCAGTGTGAGTTAGGAAGACTGAAGTCAGTAGTCTTGCCAAGGTTCTGACACTATTGAGTCGCTCCAGTGTGAGTTAGGAAGACTGAAGTCGGTAGTCTTGCTAGGTTTCTGACACTATTGAGTCGCTCCAGTGAGTTAGGAAGACTGAAGTCAGTAGTCTTGCCAAGGTTCTGACTCTATTGAGTCACTCCAGTGTGAGTTAGGAAGACTGAAGTCAGTAGTCTTGCTAGGTTTCTGACACTGTCGAGTCTCTCCAGTGTGAGTTAGGAAGACTGAAGTCAGTAGTCTTGCCAAGGTTCTGACACTATTGAATCGCTCCAGTGTAAGTTAAGAAGACTGATGTCAGTAGTATTACCAAAGATCTGACACTGTCGAGTCACTCTAGTGTGAGTAGGAAGACTGAAGTCAGTAGTCTTGCTAGGTTTCTGACACTGTCAAGTCGCTCCAGTGTGAGTTAGGAAGACTGAAGTCAGTAGTCTTGCTAGGTTTCTGACACTGTCAAGTTGCTCCAGTGTGAGTTAGGAAGACTGAAGTCAGTAGTCTTGCTAGGTTTCTGACACTATTGAGTCGCTCCAGTTTGAGTTAAGACGACTGAAGTCGGTAGTCTTGCTAAGGTTCTGACACTGTCGGATTGCTCCAGTGTGAGTTGAGGTCATGCTAAGTTTCTGACACTATCCAGTCGCCCCAGTGTGAGTAAGGAAGACTGAAGTAAGTAGTATTGCCAAGGTTTTGACAATATCGGGTTATTCCAGTGCAAGTTGGGAAGACTTAAAGTCAGTAGTTCTGACCAAGGGTCTACTCGGAGAGATGGGAGGACTCCAGATTACCATTACATGAGCGTAAGACATATAATGACGGTTTTGGAGTCAATAGCAAGCGGTAATGTTCTCAGGGCTTGTGCATGGCTATTTCATTCACGTAATTTAATGTAAGCTAAATCCGTTATTGATAAATTCGTGCTAGATTTACTAGAATTTGTGTTTTCTGTTTCGTCTTTACAGCCATGCGTTTGTAAGTGTTTCTTCAGCCCCTAGCTACACCGACTTTGTATTTTTCTAATTTATCACCGTCCTTGCTTTATTTCTTCCATCTCGATGTTTTCCCTTATCGCAACTAATCGTTGAATGGCATCACTGACTCCATCGCTTGACCATATGGCCAACATGGGATGCCAAAATGGCGATCCTAGATATATCTATCGTCACTTTTAGTTGCCTTGTTCCAAGTGTGTTCAAAACATACTTTCCTTACTTAATTCTTATTTTTTCAAGATTTTATTTGCTTGTTTATATGTTTATCATAGATTTATTGACAGACTTATTTCGTTAGATGATTATTTATTATTTATATAATAAATTCATTCAATATTTTACTCTAAACATCTTTTGCCCTCGCTTAGCTCTTACAAATACATAAATTTTTTGTATGATTTATTTGAATGGTAATATTTTCATTCTTTACCGATTTTCTGTTCGTTTTTTTTTTTCGTTTTGATAAATCACGCTACATATTCTAATATCAAAATAGATAACCTAGCCTTCAGAGGACAATAAAACCAGTATTCAAATTGAATTAAGGGGTTTTATATGTTAGAGAGAGAGAGAGAGAGAGAGAGAGAGAGAGATTTTCTTTTGCATCCCTTACAATATAAGCTACAGAGAGAGTGAGAGAGAGAGAGAGAGAGAGAGGGGTAGTTTGAATGAGAGATCGGAAGAGAGTGGGAGCGCTCTCCTCCTCTTGCAACCTGTCTTCCAAGGTTTCGTACGGTCCGGCGGGGCCTTCTAATCCCCGTCCAGGTTAATCCCCGCGAAGTAACATTAACTACTGCAGGTGTGCGTCGCTAGATCTGCGATAAGGCCAGACTCGTATGACAGCATCCAAATTGATGGTTTCTGAAATGCACATTCACCCTGCGATGACTGATTCATTGACTGGCGCTGTTGTTGTTGTTTCATGTTGTTTTTTTCTTGTTCGCTCCGCGAGTTGTTGGAGTCTTTGTTCTCCACGGCTGGAAGGTGGAACTCCATGGAGATTCGGAATTCTTGGAGTTGAGGACTCCTCTGGAATGAATCTTTTATAGGTACACGACTAGAAGGTGGAACTCAATGGAGCTTTTAAATCCTATGAGTTGAGGACTCTTTTGGAATGGGTCTTTTCAAGCAACACATCTGGAAGGTGGAACTCGATGGAACTTTGTAATCCTTGAAGTTGAGGACTTATTTGGAATGGGTCTTTTGAAGCAACACTAAGTGGAAGGTGGAACTCGATAGAGCTTTGGAATCCTTAAAGTTGAGGACCTCATATGGAATGGGTCTTTTTTAAGCAACACGGCTGGAAGGTGGAACTATACGGAGATTCGGAATCCTTGGAGTTGAGGACACTCTTGGATTGGATGGGCAAGTCCTGGGGATGAGGGTGACCAGAGATGTAGAGGGTGAGGTTTGGAGAGATGATGATGATGATGATGCTGATGCTGATGATGATGATGATGATGATGGTGGCTGGGTGGGGCAGGGGTGGGTGTGGTAGGGAGGAATAGAAGCCTGTTTCAAGGTGAGCTAGTCTCAGCCTCCCCTCCAAACCTAAAGCTAATGAATGGGCACATCCAGAACCCATGCTATTCCCCTACCCCCCTCCCGCCCCTACCCCTCCTCATTCTCCTACCCCCTTCCCCATTGCATCCACTCCTTTCTCAATGAATGGGCGTCTGCACACATTGATATCTAGCCAGTCGGAAACGCGTCAAAACGCATATTTGTATCTGCGGAGCCACCTGTTGCCTCGCCCGCTGATTTTGGAGGCAGCGGAGGCACCTGCTGTTCGAGCTCATTAAAAGCTTACATAAAGAGGTACGCCAAACCTGCCTTGTTGGCCCTTACCCTCCGGGTAACCAGCATAACTCCCTCCCCATTCCCCCCTCCTCCTTAATCTCCCCCCCCCCTCTTTGCCTTTGTAAAAGGACCCTTTGGGTATGAAGATCGGAGATAAGACTGGTAAGGGAATCACGAGTATCGGGACGCAAAAGGCGAGTGGCCCAGATGCGGTGTCCGAAAGATTCTAGGAAGAATATACATAGAAAAAAGAATATATATTTTTTTTATTTTCTTTCCCTACGAGAGATAAAAAATAAAAATATTTGAATATATACAAGAAAAGACATTTTAGATATTTTCCTACGAGTGATCGCAAATGATACGATTCAATATTTGACATTTGCGAATGCGTTTTTATGAGATTCCATTTACTGACGTTAAATGTCAAATTTCTTAACATATTTCTCGAAAAATCATGAGAAATTGGACATTGAACGTTGCTGCACAGTCGAAAATTAAATATCATTACGACTTTTTTTTGCGCATTTGTTTGTTTCTCAAGAATTTTCAAACTAAAATTGCATCTTGTAGCAAACCTTTTAAAGCATGTTAATGAATGGGACGTGAACACTGGAAATGTTAGAATTAAAAGTTTCGAAATTTAAGTTTGTAACAGAGTAAACGAATAAAAACCATTTGTGTTTTCATCGCTTAAGCTTATCTAGTTATCGGAAGGTCATCAAAGTAGTCAGACAGGATTTTTATTCATTTTGTTTTAAAGTTAACTTTTCCAGTTTTTTTTTTTTCAGAAGCCTTGTTAACTTACACGCAATAAAAGTCTCTCTCTCTCTCTCTCTCTCTCTCTCTCTCTCTCTCTCTCTCTCTCATTACCTATATTGCCAAGTATGTAAATATCAAGACGTATGTACTGTATTTGACTTACACGCAATGAGTCTCTCTCTCTCTCTCTCTCTCTCTCTCTCTCTCTCTCTCTCTCTCTCTCTCTCTCTCTCTTGCATTACCTATATTGCCATGTATGTAAATAGCAGGTATATGTGTGCGTATGTATCATCATCATCTTCTACGCCTATTGACGCAAAGGGCCTCGGTTAGATTTCACCAGTCGTCTCTATCTTGAGCGTTTAAATCAATACTTCTCCATTCATTATCTCTTACTTCACGTTTCATAGTCCTCAGCCATGTAGGTCTGGGCCTTCCAACTCTTTTAGTGCCTTGTGGAGCCCAGTTGATGCATATGTATATACGTAAGTAATGTTTCCTCTTTTTTTTTTTTTTTTTTTTTTTTTTTTTTTTTTTTTTCATAAGGAAAAATTTAGCATTGTACCAATTTGGATCTCCGTTAATTAAAACTTTCATAAATCTCAGGTAATAAGACACATTAAGATAAAAATTACCTGCAGCCATCATTATGAATGAAAGTACTATAGTACCATGATCGTAGTGACCATGAGAGTACTACGATCGTAGTAAGATATCATTCCATGAATAAAAAAATAGACAATTTATTATAGAAATAAAGAAACTATAAAATGGCGTTACTTTTAGAATAAAACTAATATATATATATATATATATATATATATATATATATATATATATATATATATATATATATATATATATATATATATAAATATATATTGTGCATCCTCGAACTCTTAACTTTCATAATAAAAAAATCTCTTTCATAAAACAATTTTGTTTTTGTTTTCTTTATTTGACAAATTTGTCGACCATAAGCAGCAGGAGATGCCGCGGCATTTTCGTCTCGAGCGCAAACAGGTACATTATGTAGGTGTAGGTAGGTGTGTGTAGCTTTGTGTTTATCTGTGTACACACGCAAAACTAGGATTCACAAAAGGGGCCCGGCCCTCTTGTGTGGGTGTACATGGGCGGTAACGTCCTGTGTACACCCGCGCCTCCCTGATGTCGGCATCGCTGTTGTTTGTGTCACTAGAGTCTAGCCGTTCTTCTTCCTCCTCCTCCTCCTCCTTCTTCTTCTTCTTCTTCTTCTTCTTCTTCTTCTTCTTCTTCTTCCTCTTCTTCTTCCTCTTTTTCTTCTTCTTCTTCCTCTGCTTCTTCTTCTTCCTCCTCCTCCTCTTCTTCTTCTTCTTCTTCTTCTTCTTCCTCTTTTTCTTCTTCCTCCTCTTATTCTTCTTCTTCCACCTCTTCTTCTTCTTGTTCTTCTTCTTTTTCTTCATCAGTCAAAGCATATATCACCGTTATTTAATGGCGTGTTATTTAATGATGAAAGTACCATTACTGGTAGTGATAATCTTTATTTTATTTTTGCTGTAAAACAGTATTAATATTTTTGTTTATTTTTTTTTCTTTTTTGATTATATCATTCAGCTTTCTTATCTATAACAAGGCTGTTTATTTGGTCCGTCTGTTTATTGCCTAAAACCAACCAATGTAATTTTATCGTTATTCTTCGTTCTTATCATGTGTTTGAATAGTAATAACAATATGATGATGATAATATTGAGCTCAATATTATGATATCGTTGAAAAGGATTCTACATTTATGGCGATTTTGATGATAATAATAATAATAATAATAATAATAATTATTATTATTATTATTGTTATTATTATTATTATTATTATTATTAATGATAATGATGATAACAACAACAACAACAACAACAACAATAATAACAATAATAATAACAGCAACAACGACAACAACAACTATAATAATAATAGGCTTAATTCTCATAATTATATGATAGACAGTAGATTATAATTAAGGATAATTCTACATGTATGGCAATGTAGTAGTTTTGATAGATGAAAATTGTAATAATAATATTTTTTCTTCATGATTATGATACTTCATTATAATAATGTAAATATCGATATATTACAAGTTTGATTAAACATATTAATCGTAATATTAATCATATGCTTAAGTAATAATTATTTTGAATGTTAGCACCAGGTAGATGGAATATAGGAAATATATTATCAGTAATTTTTCCGTTAATTTATTTAATTTATAAAATTCATACACATGGACTAACCTGTTCTGATAATGTTGATCAAATGGCCTTAATGTATGTATATACATACATACATCATCATCATCTTGTCTATCCGTTTCTAGTCCATTGCAGGACAAAGGCCTCAGATATATCGATTTGCCAGCTTTCATCACCACGCTGGCTGGCCAGTTCGGATTGGTGATGGTGGGAGATTTTCTACTGATCGCTCACAGCAAACCAACCTAGTATGGATGGCCCTGACTAGTACAGTTTTGCTGATTATTGCGATACACAAACCATCTCACCACGCTAAGGTATTCTTTCTCAGAAAGGGATATTATATATATATATATATATATATATATATATATATATATATATATATATATATATATATATATATATATATATACTACCTAAGATAGAACGCTAACTGTGAAACCTGGATGCTATAAGCCCAAGGCCTCCAACATGAAAAATAGCTCTCTCTCTCTCTCTCTCTCTCTCTCTCTCTCTCTCTCTCTCTCTCTCTCTCTCTCTCTCTCTCGTATGGTGATGTATTAATGCTATGTTATTCCACTGGGTGATTCCACCGAAATAGATACAAGCCAGTTGAATTGTTCAAGCGTAGATT
>NC_090737.1:28874052-28884052 GCF_036898095.1 Palaemon carinicauda
AGTACAAGGTTACTATCGTTTGCTGTAAAGAGTTTGAGTATGCAGTTACTCTCGTCTGTAGTAGAGTTTGAGTTTGCAATTACTCTCGTGTATTAAAAAGTTTGAGTATAAAATCACCATCGTCTGTTGTGCAGAGTTTCGAGTATGCAATTACTCCCGTCTGCTGTAGAGTTCGAGTACAAAGTTACCATCATTTGCTGTAAAGAGTTTGAGTGTGAAATTACTCTCGTCTGCTGTAAAGAGAAAAACTATGAATGAATGGTTAATGAGTGTGTGTGACCAGGTGTCATTTAGACGTGCACTGACGAAGTCTTCCGGTGTGTGATGAGTAGCAAGTGAGAAGTGATGTTGTTGTCAAGACTTAGTTGTTGTTTAACAAATAGTAATATTGATTTTGTTATATGTAAGTATTAAGTTTATTAGTAACTTAATATATATATATATATATATATATATATATATATATATATATATATATATATATATATATATATATATTATATATATATATTATATGTATATATTATATATATATATATTATATGTATATATTATATATATATATATATATATATATATATATATATATATATATATATACATATATATATATATACATATATATATATATATATATATATATATATATATATATATATATATACTGTATATATACGTATGTATATATATATATATATATATATATATATATATATATATATATATATATACGTATGTATATATATATATATAATATATATATATATATATATATATATATATATATATATATATATATATATATATATATATATATAAAGTTTACTGTGAGTAGGTGTCTTTAAACAAGTAGTGAATTATTCGACTAAACATCATTTTCTTTAACTCATCACATAAAATTATCGACCAAGAAAGGGTTATTAAGAATTTCAATTACTAATAAAATAATATATTAATTCACCAAGATTCTTGTAATTTTCTAAAGTCTTGTGTACCTTTCATGTTTTTTATAAACAAAAAAACGTTTTCAGACTCAATAAAAAAAAATATTGTGCTACATCTCAATGGTGAACGTTGTTATAACTTATAATTCAAAGGGAAAAAAATTTAATCAACGTTTAATCATTTCTAAGAAAGTTATTTATACTTAAGGAAAAATACTTAGAGAAGAAAAATATTAGCTACGAATATTTATTAGAGAAGAAAAATATTAGCTACGAATATTTATTAGAGAAGAAAAATATTAGCTACGAATATTTATTAGAGAAGAAAAATATTAGCTACGAAGATTTATTAGAGAAGAAAAATATTAGCTACGAAGATTTATTAGAGAAGAAAAATATTAGCTACGAAGATTTATTAGAGAAGAAAAATATTAGCTACGAAGATTTATTAGAGAAGAAAAATATTTGCTACTAATATTTATTAATGTGTAGTCCTATAGAACTCTCTATACGCAATTCCTCTTATATATCCCACCCAGAGAAATCAAGAACACGGAAGCAATAAAAAAAGAACATATTTTGTTCATTTGAAATAGCCAGGAAAAACTTGAGGGGGAATTTACTAGGAATAAGATAGATTTGAGAACAAAAATTCAGACTGCAGAAATTTTTATAAATAGTTCTTAGCGTTTAGAGTGTGAAAGTTGGAAGTACAATTATGGTTGAAAATGTACTAAAGGATATAGTAAATGGTGAATCAGAAATAATAATTGTTCTATACTATAGAAAGCAAAGACAAATCTCATATGATCAAGCTGAAATATCTCTCTCTCTCTCTCTCTCTCTCTCTCTCTCTCTCTCTCTCTCTCTCTCTCTCTCTCTCTGTCTTGGAATGAATGTGTGAATATTTTTACTATATCTCCATACCGATGGTGGCTTATTTTCCATGGAGACCAATTGACGAATATAAAACTCCCACGATTATGATAAAAAATTTCCTTTCAAAAACAATTTTATTTAGTTGTTGTTGCTGCATTTATGTTGTTGTTGACTAACAGGGAAGAGAGTCGATAGATATTAATAAATCCTGTCTAAATTTTTATTATTTTTTTTATATATTGTATAAGTAATATATTGCAAAATTCAAATAGCCCGTTCGAGAAATGTCTATAAAAAATTTTATTTACGTCCCCTGACGTAAGAATCTATCTCTTTTTCTCACTTTGAAAGTGACAAGAAGTACTACTTCTTAAGCGTTGGAAATGATCTAGTGGGTGATTCAGCACGTCATCAAAGATCATGACCATCTTACCTAAGAACACCAACAATATCTGTTTGTTTGTTTGTGTATACAAGTTTCGTACAAGAAAGCCCATGGAACTGCCAACAAGACGACAGGCCGTGAAGATAAGAGGGAAAGTAAAGATGTAGGAAAAGTTTTATAGGATAGAAAAGTTTATGAAATTTAGGTAAACTGGAACTGTATATCAAATCTTAGATTGGATTTAATGAAATGATTAATCTTAGCTTATCCTTGAAGGTTATGCAATTAGCCAATTGAAATAAGTGATTTAGCCTTCATTACATTAACCCTAATTAGCTGTCAAAATGTTTTGCTGGCTTGGTACACTTCGGAACACTATTTCATCTTATTTCTCTTCTTTTTTTTTTTTAGTTTATATAAGAAAGATTCATTTTGATATAGTTCCTGTTCTTAAAATATTTTATCCTAATCGTTCATTACTTCTCTTGTAGTTTATTTCCTTATCTCACTGGGCTATTTTTCCATGTTAGAGCCCTTGGTGCTTTTAGCAGTCTGCTTTTACAACTAGGGTTGTAGCTTGGCTAGTAATATTACTAATGAAAATAATAATGATAATGACAACAATAATATAAATATTTCCATAGTTTATAATGTTTTGATGGCCTGCGATTGTTACAGATTCTCTGAAAGACCAAACACTGTACCACCTTCTCGGGTCAAAACGCTGAACTTCGAAATGGGGTTTTCTAAACCCACCCTTTATTTCTGTGACGCAAATTTTGGCATTAGATAACTCGCGTAACCTTGACGTTATGACGTGCGTACTTTGTGCATCTTCTAGCACTCATGTTCTTTGGGTTAACACGGTGGTTTTTTCCCCCGTTGTGTATATTTAGGTGTTTTTCCTTGACCTTTGTAAGGACGGCTATTACGGATACCTTGGTTTTTATTGAGAAGTATCTTGAACCGGGGCTTGATTTAGCATGCAATGGATTGCCCCCCCCAAAAAAAAAAAAAAAAAAAAATAGACAATTCATATGTTTTTTAAATGGATGTTAATATTATGTAGATTTGCGTAAGATTCGTTTATGTACATTCATACATGCATTTATTTATTCATACATGCAATCGTATATACATATGTATGTACATGTATATACTTATGAATATGTACGTACATAGGTGTTGTGTCCTATTGGTAACGTCTCTGCCTGGTGATTGTTAGACTGAGTTTCGAGTCCCGCTGAAACTCGTTAGTTCTTTTAGCGTCTGCAACCACGCCAACCTTGTGAACTAAGGAAGTTTTGGGAGCCTATAGGTCTACCTGCTGAGTCATCAGCAGCCACTGCCTGGACCTCCTTGGTCCTAGCTTGGGTGGATATGGTCAGTCTCTAGAGAATAGTCTTGCTTGCTAGGGCAATGTCACTGTACCTTGCCTCTGCCATTCATGAGCCTCCTTTAAACATGTTTGCGTACGTTTGTGCGCTCTTGAAACTTTGACTACCAGTAAATACCTCGAAGTGTTGACAACAGTCATTACATTTATATCGTTTATTTATTTCCTTATTCATTTTCCTCAATGTGCTATTTTTCCCTGATTTAGCCATCGGGCTTATAGCATCTTGCTTTTCCAACTAGGGTTGTAGCTTAGCTAGTAATAATGATAATACTCATAAATATGAGTAATATTCACGCCAAAAGGATTTCCATATTTACGCGTTAAACAATAAAAAGTTCAAAGCGTCTATTATGAAGATTATCTCTTTTAGTCTTTATTCTAAACCGTACCGGGATAGTAGTAGGTTTTTGTATTTCAATGAGAGGGGAATAATGGTTCCTTTTTAAGTTGAACAGACAGTACGGCGAACAAGTTTGTAATGGTAAGAAATTATTTTGTAAATATCAGGATTAAGGAGGGAAAAGTAATGAATGAATAGATTTGAAATTATTTTTAAAATATGTAGAAGTTGATGAGATTTAGGATGATGTTTTTGTGAAAAATAAATAAATCTATTATCTTTATAAACATAATGATGATGATGATGATAATAATAATAATAAATAATAATATTAATAATAAATTTTAAATTATTTTTAAAATGAAGTAAATATTCAGGAGCATTACAAAGGATGTTTTTATAGAAATGATAAAGATTGAATAACTTATAAATTCTATCAATAATGAAAAAATAGTGAACAAAAACAAAAAAAAACCTATTTTCTGAGACCGTACTATAGATTAAAAACCCCGCAATGACTATGACAGACTTTTTGTAAGTAAGAATTACGTGAATTGCTCTTTTATCTGTCCACATTTAGGCTTTCGATTTCGTCCTGTGATTCGACAGAAATCTACATTAACTCAAACCCAGTTATACGAGATTTTGTGAGGAAAGACCTGTCGGAAATTCATCAATATATTCATTTAAAGTTAATCATTGTGCCATTGTTGCCCTCAGCTGTTTGTATATGAGCTCATCTTCTTGAATAAAGTCGCTTACATTCACCTTGCGACCAGGGTTTACCGTAGTTTGAGGTAATTTGCTCGGTTTCAATGTAATTTTTAAGGTAATTTGCTCGGTTTCAATGTAATTTTTAAGGTAATTTGGGTTTACTAGCTTTAAATTTAAGGAAATTGGAAAAGTTTTAAGGTAATCTAGGGTAAAAAGCAGCAGCTTCTAAGGTAATGGCCACATCATCATGGTCAAGTTTAAACCCTGCTTGCGACAGACGGCTGAGGGAGGGCGGTAGATGGTACAATATAAAAGGAAGGAAGGAACAAAAAAAAAAACATTCTTAACTTAATGGAAAATTGCACTTTTCTCTATCTGATTCTTTTTGTCTTTTAAAACATCTACGTATACAATTCCTTTCTATTCTTTCCATCTACGTTGAATGGATATGCTAATGCTAGTGTACGCGACCCTTGAGAAAGGATGGCTAAATATTTAGATGGATATCCGCATACGCTCACTTACCCCCCCCCCCCCCCTTCTCACCAGGATATGGCTACTTCCTGTCCCCCTTACCCGAGGGATGAGGAGAGCTGCTATGACTAGCAAGAAATATATATATATATATATATATATATATATATATATATATATATATATATATATATATATATATGTATATATATTCAGACACTTGCTCTTTTTATATAAAGGATGTTATGTGTGAGTATTCAGGTGGTGAAGATGCTTTGATCACCCTCTGAAAACGGACAGATTATATGATTTATGAAACTTAAAAGGTAGTAGCAAATATGCTAACGACTTGAACGTGCTGTGTCCAAAAGATTGATGAATGTTCAGATCTATTTAATCTTTGATTGAAAGTATTTATATGATTATAGCCCCTAAAAACCTCTCTCTCTCTCTCTCTCTCTCTCTCTCTCTCTCTCTCTCTCTCTCTCTCTCTCTCTCTCTCTCTTACTTAGTAACAGGTGGAAAATCTTGAAAGAAAATGACCAACGACGAATATATATATTTTTTTTTTTTCACCAGTCCGTAATGAGGCGACAATTTGTACAGACACGATCTCAAACTCCAATACAGGCTGGTATGCAGTGGAACGGTCGAGCGTGTATTTCTATAGTTCTGCCCTCTTCATTCCCCCCTCCTCCTTCCCTCCCCCCTTTCCCTCCCCCTTCACCCCATTTCCTCGATCGCATTCCATTCAGAATGCTTATGTACTTGTGGTGTCTGTTTGGATGTATGTAACATTTTAATATATATATATATATATATATATATATATATATATATATATATATATATATATATATTATATTATATATACATATATATACATATATATACACACGTATATATATATATATATATATATATATATATATATATATATATATATATATCATCAGCTGTTACTAGTCCACTGCAGAACAAAGGCCTAAGATATGTCCATCCACTTGCGCTTGATTATGGTCTTTCTGTGCCATATTTATATATATATATATATATATATATATATATATATATATATATATATATATATATATATATATATATATATATATATATATATATATATATATATGATGTATGTACAGTATGTATGTATATATTGTGTGCGTGTGTGTGTGTGGGTGTTTGCGTGTTTTGAGCTTATGTTTAATCAATAGGTAACACATGTAACATAATTTTTCGATTCTTAAAATACACATTTCTAACATTCATGATAGCAAAAGACTACGAAATATGGCTAAATTTGAAACGAAATTAAGCATATAGTTTGGAGTTTGGTTAAGTTTTGTTGTACAGTTTACAGAAGTTCTGGGGAAGTGGTGAGAGAAAAAAAAAAAAAACATGAGTTTTGTTTCACATATCATATCTCCTGTACTTTGAGTCGTTCCTATACTGTAAATGTTTATTCCCTATACATTTTTATTTATGATGCCGGAAATCGTTTGTGATTCAATCAATCATTCCTATTCGGGAGTTATATCCTTATGACCAGTTGTGTGTGTGTATCATTCAGTTGTATTTTTCTAATGATTCATTCCTATGTCCAGTTGATTCTTTCTTTGTGTCTCTTGTAAGAGTTTCATCAATCTATCAGTCTTATGTTTATCTGTTTGGCTCAGTCTCAATTGAGTTCAAGAGGCCATTTTATTTTTTCTAATTTTTAATTTCATGGAAGTTCTTTCATATTATCCGTAAACCTTTTTGCGTTATTTACCCTTCAAAGGTTTATTTTATGTACTAATTTATAGTGACTTGATTCTTTCATTGCAGGTCTTACTGATATAATCCCTCCTTTCTAATGCTTTTTGTATTTCAAAAGACATTTTTAATTTTTTAATTTAGAGATTTGAATTATTTTTTTAATATCATCATTTTGTATTTATTTTTCTATTCGTGTAAGAGCCCAATTTTTGTTTTAGAAATATACAATCTAATTATATTTGATATTTAATCGTGTAGCTTTTTTCACCATTTCGATACCTTTTAAAATTGATGGTAATATTTTTTATCACCATAAACTACCACTTTGCTGTTGAAATATTACGAATATATACAAAACCGTTATTACGAAACATTTTTGATGGTTTATAGAATTTCCTTTTAATATCTAAATAAAATTAAAACTTAGATTCTAGTATAATTCTAAGGAAAATTTGAACGAATACATCTTGTAGTTCGTTATTAGACAACATTTCTGATGGTTTATTAAATTTCCCTTTAATATTTGAATAAAATTAAAACTAGAATCTAGTATAATTCTGAGGAGCTATCGTTGCTAACGACAGGACAGGATTAGAAAGGAAACAATGAGAGAGTACTCGAGTGCCATATGATCATGATGAGGGGTAGATGGAGATGGTTCGGACATGCTCTTCGCACTCCCCAAGAGAGATTAGTTCACCAAATGTTTAACTGGGCTTCACAAGGCACTAGAAGAGTTGGAAGACCCAGGCCTACATGGCTAAGTACTATGGAGTGTGAAGTAGGAGATGATGAATGGAGAAGTACTGAATTAAAAGTTAAAGATAAGAGACCACTGGCGAAATCTAACCGAGGCCCTTTTTATATCAATAGGCGTAGATGATAATGATTATGCATGTTGCTAACACATCTTCGTTCAAGAACATATGAATACTAAGCATCAATTCAAGAAAGATACAGACTCAAAACGAATTACATTTTTTTTAGAATATTTTGATAACAAAATTGCACGTCAAGCTTGTTGTATGAATTCCTTGCCTCGGCTTCCTGGCACCCTGGCCTCTGATTGGTCAGTTGTTATCGGCGGATAACGCTCTGTGCATGACTGTTACTGTGCCAAGATAACACCTTGACAGTTGGGAAAGAGGAGAGGAGCCGGGGGAGGGGGGGGGGGGGGGGGAGGTTGAAGGGTTAATAAAACAATGGCTGATAAAGTTGTGTGGTTCTTCCATTTCTTTTCATTTTTCGATCATACTTATTTGGCACCACTTTTTGGCATCTCTTAATTCAGCATCACTTTTTGGTATTACTCTTTTGTCATTAACTTTGTCATCACATTCTGGCATCAATCATAGTGTTCTTGGTTCCTTTTTTTTATTGATCATACTCGCTTATTTGGCATCACTTAATTTGTTATAACTTTTTGGGCATCAATCATAGTGTTCCTGGTTCTTCCATTTATTTTTATTACGATCACACATATTTGGTATCACTTTTTTATCTCTTAATTTACCATAATTTTTTTGGCATCCCTTAATTTGACATCACTTCTTGGCATCACTTAATTTGACATCACTTCTTGGCATCACTGTTTTGGTATTAGTTTTTTTAGTATCTGGTTGTTTTTTTTTTTTTTTTTTTTTTTTTTTTTTTTTTTTTTTTTTTTTTTTTCATCACATTTGGCATAGCTTTTTGGCATCAATCATGCAATTGCATTTTCTTGTGGTTAGATATCAGGGTTTCTCAATAAACTAACGTAATGAAACCCTACTAATTGTTCTTGAAATCTCTTTGTAAATTAAATCCAGAATTGACTTATCTATGCTTCCCCATTTCCTTTCAGTACCGACATTCCTAGACATCGGAATGCATATCCTTATAAATTACTAGTTGGTATCCTTTAATCTATACCTGAGGAATCCGCTGACGAAGTGAGACCTTGGACTTCCGGCCTCTTTGGGACTTGTCCAAGACATGTCCTCTTCCCTTTTTTTGCTTCCGGTTGAAATACGAACATTGACTGAATGTTGATGAATGTGATTCAACCTCAGTACTAGCAATGTTGCATGTTTTCGGCAGTTGGTTAAATGTGTATTCAACTTAACATGTTTAAGGTTTAAAATCCGCTCATGAATGGTAGAAGCTAGGAACAGTGACAATGCCCTGGCAGAACAATTCCTTAGAGACTGACTATACTTAGTATGATCAGCCCCCTCTCCACCCAAGCTAGGACCAGGAAGGCCCAGGAAATGGCTGTTCATGACTCACCAGGTAGACCTATAAGGTCCCCCAAACCCACCATCCTTAACTCACAAGGATGGTGAGGTTGCAGACATCACAGGCAACTACTGAGTTTGAGCGGGACTCGAATCCCAGTCCGGCAAATCACCAGGAAGGGACGTTTCCAATGGTCCACCACAACATTTTGCTGATAGTTTTAATTCCTTCCATCTGACCTTGTTTGGAATACTGCTTTATTATTTTAGTTTGCCTCTATTTTTGGTATTCCTTTTGGAAACTGTTAGATAATGAGCAATTAGTTTAGCCAGCCTTAAAACCTACTGTAGTTCTCGTCCTTCTAAATTTACTTGGAAATCTTAGTGAATTTAATAATATTTCTGACAACTTTTCCCTCCACAGAAATCATGGGCATTCTCGAATTATATAGTCGATTTAGCACTCATTTCTCTCCCTCCATCTGCCAAGCTTTGGAATGCCATCTCCCTACAACCATTTTCCAGTCCCCGTTTTTACCTCCCCAACGAAGTTGGAAGGAGGTTATGTTTTTGCCCCTGTTTGTCTGTTGGTTTGTTTGTGAGTAAATTCCTGGGCACAATTTTACTCATAGATCAGTGAAACTTTCAGGTATTAATTGTTATGTTGAGATGTGGAAGTTTTTCAATTTTGAAAGTCGTAGGTCAAAGGTCACGGTCAAGGTCGAGCAATAGGTCGCCGAATTAACCCTAACCTTAACCCCAAGTTCACACATGGTTGTTACACAGACTTCAAATACTGTTACGGTCTAAATGGATTTTTGGAAAGGCAAGCTGGTTTCGAGAAATAAGCTGCTGTGGCGGAGGTCTGCACTCTTGAGTGGTTTTCTA
>NC_090737.1:28889052-28906552 GCF_036898095.1 Palaemon carinicauda
TGTCGTCATAGATTTCAGATATTTCTGATTTGGTAGAAGTTCAAAAAGGCTCGCATTTCTTTCTATTAATTGGAACAGTAGCTGTCGAGATATACATTTATTCATAGATGACATTTAGTTGATTTGAAATGATAGGTGTAGATTTATACCTTAGTGAAAATACCAGAATAAAAAAGCGATATTATAGTGCTACTCTGCACATGTACTGTATATTTATAATTTCTGCATTTTTCTTTTCTCTTTTTTTTTTGTCTTAATTTATCCTATGGCAAAAGTCATTAGTCTTTAAGGATTCTGCTCAAGTGAAATTTACCATTTTTATGGTTATTTAATTGATGTGCCTTTGTAGTGCCACTGCATATAAAATTTCTTTCTTTAAGGTTGTCTTTCTTATTTTCTTTTTATAATTGATATTAAATTATAATGTCTTGGTATTACTACTGCATAACAAAGTTCTTTCTTAAACACCTTCGTTCTTTTCGTTGATAAATGCAGTAAACCTAGTGTACCATACTATTAACTTTATTGCTAAGGTGTACGTTTGCAGTTGCTCGTCTATTACTGTATATCCATCTCTTTAGGCCTCCTAATCCAATGAAGAATGATCGTCCTGATCTCTGAACTTCGGTGGAATCTTGACCTTTGAGGACCGTACAGGTCACCAGGTCAGAATAACCTGACACCTGCTGACTGACTCGTCGCAAACACTCGCGGTGCCTCTTGCAGCTGGCCCCGGATTGGCTGGGCCGTCCAGTCGCACCTACGAGAGGCAGGAATGACTTAGCTAGCGTTCGGCCCAGCCGAGGGTCTATAATGGCGTGCACTAATCACCTCAGGGATGCAACATACCAGTCTGCTCTACCGGTCCACTGCCGGTCTACGAGGCTACGAACATATTCCCGGACCCGTTGGAGAAACACTCCAACGGCCTAAGAAGTAGTACGAGCTTGGTACATAGGTAGGTAGATTGTTGGAGAGGAAGGTATGGGGCGGGAAATGGCCCGGTGTCTCTCAGGAATTTGAGGGCTCTCTAGGCGAGATTATTGTTGTGTTTTTGAGTATAGTTTTCAAGTGCTCCCCTTGAGAGGTCGGACTTGTCATTGGCAAGGATTTCGTTAGAGCTGTGAGTAGAGTTTGTTTATTCGTTTATTGCTTGATCAAATTATGAATTTCTTTACTTCTTTTGGTTATGGATTTTTGTAGTCTCTAGTTTATATCAAAATTCGTGTCATTTGCTGTTCAGTAACTCGTTTGAAAACCTGGTCTAACGTTCGGTTTTCGAAGTTATTTTTTGTATGCAGTTTCCTGCATAGTGAAGTGCAAAGATATACGCAAATTTTGCAATGAACAAGCTGCTCTGTCATTGCAAGCAGTTCTAGCATTGCAAGCAAACGAAGGATTGAGTGAACACTTGTTAGTGAGATTAATCCGATACCTATTAGGGCCACAATTTGGGTATCCGAATGGTCCCCCTAACTTCCGGTAACTACCTTCGAAAAGTGATTGGTGCAGTCGGGATTGATGACGTCAGCAACCCTCCGCCGTGTTATTGAATGGTGATTTACTTTTCTTCATAAATGGACTTTTTAATCTTAATGGACCTAGTGACATAACAGACCTCACAGTGTTCCTCCCAGAATAGTAGAACGTAATGGGTGGTTTGGTCTCTCTCTCTCTCTCTCTCTCTCTCTCTCTCTCTCCGGATGTGCCCTAAGGGTGTGGCGTGGGGGGAGGGGTGGGTATAAAGGATGTTTTTAGGGGGGGAAGGGGAGGGACTTTTAAGTGAGGAAGGGGGGCTAGCACCTGGCACCTGTTTGGGGCAAGCCAGAGAGGTAGTTTTTAGTGTCGTTTTTTATGAGGAATCTTACGGTGATCTGTCTAGCCCGCCGCGAGCATCGCCGACATTGTTATCCACCAACCTAACCCCTACCCCCCCCCCCTCCACATACCCACCCCCTTATTAGCCCTCTTCCCCCACCTCCCCCTCTCCAAAAACCCGCCAAACATATCTTCCATTCCACCAGCACCCAGCCAATCTTCTTGCATTCTGAGAGAGAGAGAGAGAGAGAGAGAGAGAGAGAGAGAGAGAGAGAGAGAGAGAGAGAGAGAGAGAGAGAGAGGAGAGAATGAACTTTATTCATAAATCTTTGGAAATAATCAACTGAGTATCTACAGATTATAAAGATATATCCTGTACTTTAAAATATGTTAACCATCTTGTTACTATTATTGTGATTATCATCATTGCTATCGATATAATAATTACTCGTAAGACTAGACCAGTTCTTATATGTTTGATGCCAATTGCATTGTCATGTATATGAAAGCTTCAGTGTGGAGCGTTTTGCAATATTTGCAATACTTATGGGAAGTAATGCTAGGTTAAATCTTCTCTAAAGCAACAGTGTCTCAGGAATCGTCTGTAAACTTGACCAGTGCCTTCAATATCTACAAGTGAGAATACATGTATTCATATATATAAATTTATATATATATATATATATATATATATATATATATATATATATATATATATATATATACTGTATATATATGTATATATACTATGTATATATATATATATATATATATATATATATATATATATAATGTATGTATTTTATATATAAACTATATATATATACTGTATATGTGTATATTTATTTATTTATTTTATATATATACTACATATATATATATATATATGTATATATACATATATATATATATATATATATATATATATATATATCTTTATATATATATTATATATACTGCATATATATATATATATATATATATATATATATATATATATATATATATATATATATATATATATATATATATATATATATATATATAATATATTTATAATATATTTCAGAACGATTTAGTACCGAAGAAATCAAGCAATTACTACTTATGAACGGAGAATCCCATTGCATAAATGCACAACGTATCCAGATCAATAACAAACTGTCCCAGCGTACTCTAGATCTTCCTTATTTTCAGATATCGATGTTCTGTTTGTCATCTGGAAATCCGCGCGTTGAATAAAAGCGAGTGAGTGGGTCTGCTCCTTCCACTCGTTCCTCCAATTTCAATCGGTTCCCGTAAAGATGCCCCTCTTGGGATGCCCCGCTCTCTTTCCTAAAGTGGAGCCTCCACGTCCGTCCATACATCTTCATTGGGTGAGAAATGTGATACCTTATTGGATGTTTTGCCTTCCAATTGATTACAGAGTCTGTCAACGAAGTTGGGAGGGGGTTATGTTTTCGCCACTGTTTTTGTTTGTTTCTTTAGGAACAACTTCCTGGCTACAATTTTACTCATAGAGTAATGAAACTTTCAGGGATTAATTGTGTTGAGACGTGGAAATGACTCAATTTTAAAAGTCCTCGGTCAAAGTTCAAGGTCGAGCAAAAGGTACCTAGCCTTAACTCCAAGTTCGTACTTGGTTGTCACACAGACTTCAAACTTTCCTCGACCCCACGGGTCATACAGGCTACCAGTTTATTGCCATGACTGTCTGGCCTAAGGGAAATAAGCTGCTGTGGAGGAGGTCTGCACTCTTGGAGTGCTTGTGTACTTTGAATTGAAAAGTAAAAATGATATTCAAAGTTTTTTTTTTTTTTTTTTTTTTTTTTTTACCCTTTTCTCTCAGTTTTCTTGTTCTTCTGTTCATCCTTTGTTTGTCCGTGATTATGATAGTTTTTTCCAGTACATAAGTCGTTGGAACGGGCAATGCAGTGTCCGTATTTACCCCAGACTTGAATAAATTATAATTTTGTACTGTCATAGTTTTATGCGAATTATAATTAGTCATGAAGGATCATGCAAGGGTTTGTATCGAAAAGAAATTTAATCCAACTAATTTTTCTTTATTTCCCTAACTACTTTTATGAAGTGTCCCATTTAATTAATGACTTTAAGAACATTATTTTTCCTCCCCGAAGCTGTTCAAAATATGTTCTTGATATTACTCGAGAGATTATAAAATGCTAAGTCTCTTCTTATTGCTTATTCGTCATTTTACTTAAATTAATATAATTTTGGTGGCGTTTCATTTTTATGGAAATATTATTTCATAGAGTTGCTGTAAGCACTTTGCAAGTTGATAATTTGTACATTAAAATTTTATATCTTATTTGAATACGTTTAAAGGTTTTAAAGGTCGCTCATGAATGGCAGAGGCAAGGTACACTGACATTGCCCTATCAAGCAGTACAGGACAATGCCCAGGAGACTAAACATATATACAAAAGATCAGCGCCCAAGCCCCCTCTCCACCCAAGCTAGGACCAAGTACCGCCAGGCAATGGCTGCTGAATACTTAACAGATAGACCTATAGGCTCCCCCAACCCCTCCTTAGCTCACAAGGATGATGAGGCTGCAATGACTAAAGAAACTAACGAGTTTGAGCGGGACTCGAACCCCAGTCTGGCATTCACCAGTTAGGGACGTTACCACATAGCCACCACACTTAAATAAATCTTCTTGTTTACATAACACACACACACATAGGAAACCGTACTGCTAGATGTTCTCTAAATAAGGCGTTTATTGTCATCAGTATTCCGATATAGTGGATTCCTCATAAACCGACTATTTTTTATTTTATTTTTCACACTTCATTCGCTTCTTATTTTATATGCATTAATCACTTTTCAGCATCTTAATCATCTCATCGGGCTTCATATAACTACGAATATTAAAGGAAAATCGCCATTTATTATTCCTTTATCTGGATTCAGAACTCTCTTGCTTCTTCTTTGATCGCTCATTTATTGTCAGTTACGAATAATAATCAACTGACTTTTAATTACTGCATTTTGTCAGTTATGACTGTTTCTAGTCGTTAGTTACAAATGATAAGTAACTGACTAATTTAATTTGTCAGTTATGATATTTTCTTGTCAGTTACGAATAATTCGATTGACTGACCATTTTAATTTCTGCAATTTGTCAGCTATGACAGTTTCTTGTCAGTTACGAATAATGATTAACTAACTATTTTCATTTCTACAATTTGACAACAATGACGTACAGTTTCTTGTCAGTTACGAATGATAAGTAACTGACTAATTTAATTTATCAGTTATAACATTTTATTATCTGTTACGAATAATGATTACCTATTTTAATTTCTGAAGTTGACAGCTAAGACAGTTTCTTGTCAGTTACTAAAAATAAACTGCAATTTTAATTTGTCAGTTATGACATTTTCTTGTCAGTTACGAATAATAAACTGGCAATTTTAATTTGTCAGTTATGACATTTTCTTGTCAGTTACGAATAATAAACTGACAATTTTAATTTGTCAGTTATGACAGTTTCAAAATGAATCTTAATCATCCAAATTTCCTTCCTCTCAAAACTTGAGCTTAAATCTTGTCTTCTCAGTTCGTCTTCCTTTCTGAACTATTAGAAAAAATATATATTGATATGCAAATGTAATCTTTAATTACACGAGTCATTCCTCATGTTCAGAGGTTTCAGTTTATCATATGAATAAATCAAAATAAATTCCTGTTTCTACGATTAAAAGCGGATTTAGCAGTTTTCATTAACACTTGATCATTATGTTCAATTTTCCTCCTAGTTTTTGATGTTAGTTCTGGTTTGTGTACATTTTTAGTTTGTGTGTACATAATTTGGTATGTGTACAGTTTTGTTTTGTCTGTACTTAATTTGGTATCTGTGTACAGTTTTGTTTGTACATAATTTGGTATCCGTGTTCAGTTTTGTTTTGTCTGTACATAATTTGGTATCTGTGTACAGTTTTGTTTGTACATAATTTGGTATCCATGTTCAGTTTTGTTTTGTCTGTACATAATTTGGTATCTGTAGTTTTTTTTTTTTTTTTTTTTTTTTTTTTTTTTTTTGTCTGTACATAATTTGGTATCAGTTTACAGTTTTGTTTTGTCTGTACATAATTTGGTATCTTTGTACAGTTTTGCTTTGTCTGTACATAATTTGGTATCCGTGTACATCTTTGGTTTCTCTTTACATATTCTAGTTAGTGATGATTTTACACATTTAGACGTATGTTTCATATATATATATATATATATATATATATATATATATATATATATATATATATATATATATATATATATATATATATTCATATACTGTAAGCTATATATTACACTCCTTCTAATTATCTTTACCTCGGGATCAGACACCTAGGGGGAACCAACTCAATAGCTTTAAGTCGGCCGGGGAATCGAACCTGGACCCAAGAAACTGAGGTTCCATTGACTTAGTTGCTAAGTCAATGGAACCTCAGTTTCTTGAGCCTGGGTTCGATTCCCCGGCCGACTGAAAGATATTATCTTTTGAGTTGATACCCCCTTGGGTCTGTAGAGAGAATCACGATATTAGGAGGTGTAAAATATATGGCTCATATGAATATATTCTAGTTTGTGTACATTTTTGGTTATTTGTGTACAGTACTTGTTTTGGCTTCTGTGTACATTTATTGGTTTCTATGTACATATTTGGTTACTGTGTACATTTTTGGTTTGTGTACATATTTTGGTTTGTGTGTACATACATTGGTTTCTGTGTCCGTAATCTCGTTTATATATACATATTCTTGATTTGTGTCCGTAATCTGTTTATTGCGTATTATGTATTTTAGTTTGCATACGCGCACTAGTTCTTCTGTGCGTACTCAGGCTTCTGCGTACATAACCAGGTTTCTTTGTACGTATTTAGATTTCTGTCTACGTATTTTCTGTACAGCATTGCTAACACGTGCGTGAAATACGTTCACTGATACTCTTCAGTGTGTATGTTTGTTCCTCGCTTGACTAGTTTCTTGCTATCATTCTCGTGTTGGAAACTTTATAATTTTTTTTTTTTATATATTCTAAAAAAGGTTTAAAAGACTATAATCTTTTAAGATACCCTTTTGCAGCATCCATTATATCAAGTTATGCTATTCCTGGTGGAGATTTTGATACAATTAACGAGTTTGTCTCGTTTTCAGAAGCAGATTTTCTGTATCTATGTACTTTTGATGCGTATTCGATCAATTTGTACTTTTTTAAGGAGTAAACAATGTTTCTCCTATTTTTGGTAATGACTCTATTCGCCCTAGAATAATTAAATGTGTACGAAGGAAGGCACAGAGTTCTATATTATTGATGTAAATACTTGTAAGTACCAATCAAACTATTATTCTCTCTCTCTCTCTCTCTCTCTCTCTCTCTCTCTCTCTCTCTCTCTCTCTCTCTCTCTCTCTCTCTCTCCTCTCTCTCTCTCTCTCTCTCTCTCTCTCTCTCTCTATATATATATATATATATATATAAATATATATATATATATATATATATATATATATATATATATATATATATATATATATATATATATATATATATATATATCTGTGTGCGCGTGGCAATATTTAAGATATAAAATATTAATTAAATTACCAATGGAATTTCCGTTAGTGACAACATTCAACAAAACCAGTTCAAGTTTAGAATAAAGATTAAACGGTACTGACATACATATATACATATATATATATATATATATATATATATATATATATATATATATATATATATATATATATATATGTATGTATGTATGTATGTATGTATGTATGTATGTATGTATATATATATATATATATATATATATATATATATATATATATATATATATATATATATTAATCTGAATTGTTCATGCTTTTCTTTGGGGTTCATTGATCAGTACTTATTAAGGGAAACCATTATATGCAAAACCATTTCTGAAACTGCACGCAGATCTATTTTCTAATCGGCCTTGTAAACCGCAGGTTTAGATGTATTCCTAGATGTATTGTAGTCAGCCGATGACCGTATTTCCAAAGCCTTATTAAACCTAAAAATAGATTGCATTGCTCAAGACGAACTGTGTAACGTTTTAGACCCATAATCTGTGTTCAAATTTCCAAATCGGTAATCATTTTCGCAGTAGTCATTTTGGGCTTCTTATTCAATGTTTGCAGGATATTTTCAAGATGTAGTTGATCTGTAATACATGGAATTTTAATCCTAATGCTCTTCAATAGGCTTCTACATTACCTGGTTGTTCTTGAGCCCAGATTGAGCGGAGAGGAGTCATGTGCACTGATCATGAATGTAGGCCTATAACAGTTAGGTCCTTAGGACACTATGCTCCAGCTCAGTGATCTGATATGTCCCTTGGACACTGTGCATTAGTTCAGTGACCTGATATGTCCCTAGGACACTGTGCTCCAGCTAAGTGACTTGATATGTCCCTAGGACACTTTACATTAGCTCAGCGACCTGATATGTCCCTAGGACACTGTGCTCCAGGTAAGTGACCTGATATGTCCCTAGGACATTATGCTCCACCTCATTGGCCTGATATGTCCCTATGACACTTTACATCAACTCAGTGACCTGGAAATTGATGCTTTCAATGCAAATGGAGGTTCCCCTGCAAATTGGGGGTTTCTCAGCAAATTGAGGTTTTCCCTGCATATTTGGGGTTTCCCTGCAAATTGAGGTTTTCACTGCAAATGGGGGTTTTCCTGTAAATTTGGGGTTTCTCAGCAAATTGAGGTTTTCCCTGATTATTGGGGGTTTACCTACAAATTGAGGTTTTCACTACAAATAGGGGTTTTCCTGTAAATTGGGGTTTCTCAGCAAATTGAGGTTTTCCCTGCAGGGGGTTTCCTTGCAAATTGAGGTTTTCACTGCAAATGGGGGTTTTTCTGCAAATTGGGGGTTTCCAAGCAAATTGAGTTTTTCCCTGATTATTGGGGGTTTACCTGCAAATTGAGGTTTTCACTGCAAATAGGGGGTTTCCTGTAAATTGGGGGTTTCTCAGCAAATTGAGGTTTTCCCTGCAGGGGGTTTCTCTGCAAATTGAGGTTTTCACTGCAAATGGGGGTTTTTCTGCAAATTGGGGGTTTCCAAGCAAATTGAGTTTTTCCATGCATATTGGGGGTTTCCTGCAAATTGAGGTTTTCACTGCGAATAGGGGGTTTCCTGCAAATTGGGGATTTCCAAGCAAATTGGAGGTTTCTCAGCAAATTGAAGTTTTCCCTGCATATTGGGGTTTCCCAGGAAATTGAGGTTTTCACTGCAAATTGTGATTTTCCCTGAAAATTCTAGTTTTCCCACCAAGATGGTATATTCACTGTAAATTGGAATTTTCTCTGCAAATTGCGATTTTCCCAGCAAATAGGAGTTTATCCTAGATAATTAGAGTTTTCTCCAAATTTATTTTTCCTGAAAATGTGGTTTTCCTTAAAAATTATTTTTTTTATTAAATTTTGAGGTTTCCCAGCAAATTGAGGTTATCTTTCAGTTGCACATAAGTACGGAGTGTCCCTCCAAGCCCGGACGCCGTCCCAAATGGCCCATTTTCAATTAATACAAGTCCATATGATTGTTCACTTAGGTGAACACCACCTCAACAATAATAATCTTAATAATATTGATGATAATAATAATTATAATAATGACATATGAATATTACATGAATAGCTTACTATAAACTATAAAGATGGGAGGTATCACATATTAATTGTATAATTTTTTTTTCAAACTGACCTTCAATGTATAAGAAACGGCACACACCTTCATCTTAATGGGGGGTTGTTCCTTTTTTGGGTGCGACAGTTGTTGCTGTTACTGCGAAGCCCCTGCTGTTGCTGTAACTGTAATTCGTGATTTGTATCATTACAATGATAATTGGATCTGTATTACAACTGCTGTTCTTTCTTGTAAGATAACGGTCATTATGTATTGGCTGTTCAAATGCACTGCAATAAAAATTGACAATTTTATTGATAAATTTTCATCAACTTTGGCTGCAGTTCCTTCCAATTGTATCCCAGTTATAAATACAGAATAAGTATACTGTATCTGTATTTCATTGTGAAGCACACATTAAACCAAAATAGTTAAGATCTCTTATGTAATTTGAATGTTATAGATTTTAGACAATTTTCCGCATTGATCATCTGTTGAGTAATCATCTCGGTGAGAGGTTGTATTGAATCATGATTTAATCATATAGGCCTAATTGAAAGTTTCCTGTAATAAATTTGGTCATATTCGATTGAAATGTTATTATTGGGAGATGAATGATGGCTTTAACTGGATGGTGAAGAAGTCATCTATCTATATTAGCTTTTATCTGGCGTTGCATTGTCCCTGATGTTGAAATGTCTAAAATAAACTGCTGTATTAATAGCAGCTATTGTTGTTTTTGATGATACATTTACAGCGCTGTTGTGTTCCAGCAGTATTCAAAGTGCATAACTAGTCGCTGGTTTATTAGATTTATTTTTAGGCCCGTATTTTTTAGTCAAAAGAAAGCGTATACCACATACTCTTTTTCTCTTAAACTTCATGAAAGCCTAAGTTATATTAGGGCTAAAATAATGTACTTTTTCACCATATAAGTTTAGAGTTCACTGAACCACCCGTTGTATTTATAAACCTTCAGTTTACACATGTTTATTTCATTTGATTATAGATATCCCTTAGGCTTAGGCATGTAGGATTCATAGACGTGCCTTCAAAAGTTCTTTTGGAGAGGAGCATTTCCACAGGACATCCTTTGGTCTTGTCTTTAAATGTCCATGATCCTTCGAGTGTTGATATCTCAGATGTACAGGTAAAGACCAGAGAGACATCCTAAGAACTCTTTGAATGTCAATGTCAAATTTCCCTTTCAAAAAGGGATGTGTCAGAGCGACATCCCTAGGACCTTTTGAATATCATGATAAATGTCCCTTCAGAAAGGGATGTCTCAGAGGGACATCCCAAAAACCTTATGAATGTCAATGTCATATGTCCTTTCAAAAAGGGATTTCTCAGAGGGACATCCCAAAAACCTTATGAATGTCAATGTCATATGTCCTTTCAAAAAGGGACATCTCAGACAGACATCTGTATATCTTGTATTTCTATTTTAAATGGAACTCCTTTTGGCTTTTGTATTTCAAGGTCAAGTGTCCTTTTTGAAGGTTGATATCTCACAATATCATTGCAAGGTCCCTGCATTTCAAGATCACTTATCCTTTTAAAGGTTGACGTCTTTGTCTTTCTAACTATAAGGCATCAATTTAGATCTCTTTTGAAGTATTTTAATTGTCTTGAGTATACAATATTAGGTTTATTAAAGCTACTGATGTGTCACTAATTCGTCACGGATTTAGATTTGGCTTCCATTTAAAGGACTTTTTCAGGCACATTGAAAATTTTCTCTTGCCTCCTGAACTCCCTTTAGACTCTGAAGACTTAAATTGTTATCTTCTATCCTTATATGTTTTAAATGGTTTTGTCTGTCATAGATCAGACATTTAGGTATTGCTACTGTATACACATAAATTTAATAATTTATTAAGCCAAACCTTTAGTGATTTTTTTTTTTCAATCATAGCATGCCATACTTCATCGATTTATTTTCTGCAATGTTGCATGTTTTGATGCCTTGTTCCAAAATTCGCAAAGGGGTTTTCACAATTGATTTGCTTTCCCTTCAGTCGTTTAGTTTATATTTATTTCTAGTTCTGGTTGTTCTCTTTTCATGCACATGATGTTTTTTATTAACTGTGATTAATGTAGTCAATTATCTTCAATTATGCTAGAGTGAAACAATGACGACGTGTCGTGGTTGCTGTGTATAATGTTTTGAAGACGACATTCTAACAAGCGCATAGTGTTCCCAACTCGACCTCATCCCTATGAACTTCCAAGACCGTAAGAAATTATTTATTTGCGTGCAGGGCATCCATGGCCAAGTGGTGTGGTTCACTTGAAAAAAGATAAACTTTCATACCTTCGCCCATTCGACGACGACGCTCGTGCGCAGGCTCCGACAGAGAGAGCGCCTCATTTTGTGTGTTGTGACACGGAAAAGAGACTTTCGGATCGCCGGTACTGACAATTGCACCTCTTACATAAATGAAGGGTTACGGCTGGGCGGGCTTATACGTAAAAGTGACCTCAGAGTGACCCGATCTGGCCTGCGATCGGCCCGGCCGAACACGTGCGCTCTGGGATTTGTTTATATGAGGAGTGTTGTTCCGTCGGTGCCAGGAAATGGCGGTGCTGGATATGTAAACAATCGCCGGAGAGAAGAAGATTCGCTGTCGAAGGAGACTAAGAGGCCATGTTGGCTTCCCTCTCTTTTTCGTGGTCTGCTAATGATGCTGTGTTGTACAGGTCACTGTCGTAGTGAGTGAGTGGTCATTTCTAGCCGCGGTGGTACGCCTTTGACCTCTTGGGAAAAGCAGCTCCGTACATTCATAAAATTGGAATTGGAATATTGAGGAAGTAAATTATGCGAGATGCTATATATGCATTGCCTATCTCTTTTACATGAATACAACAGTGAAATTTAATAACGGTTCTTGTTTATTAGAGATGTGCTTCTTGTTAAATGATCTGTTTCCGTGCAAAGAACGACCTTCAGTTTATTATAGTTTTTCTATCTGCGAAGTGGACATTTATCAGTGACCTCCAGCACGGTCTCGATGGTAGCCATTATCTAGAAGCCACGTCTGCGCAAAAAAAAATCTACATTGGGGTTTGAATTCAACTGCGTACCTTGGAGTACTATTAGATAGCACGCATTTTGCGAGGGAATCTTTTTATATTCGCAATGCATTTTTTGAAAGGATTGAAAAACTTATTCATTTGTCAGTTCTAATGTTTTTCAGTATTGATGTGAAAAGGAAATCCTATTTATTATAAACTCCACATGGAATTGACCGTTTTAATAACATTGTTGATAGTTTTGTCGTCTTTATTTTGTTTATTAATTTCTGAAGTCTCTCTGGCTAGGACAGTGGTAACGTGCTAGTCTTGCAATCGTATAAATAGCAGATTAGATTGAAACTGAACCACCTGACCCCTTTACTTACTTTAAAATTCAGTCTATATTATTTCGGTCTTTTGAAGAAAAATACATCTTTGGTTTTATAAAGTCTCGTAAATAGTTTATATTTTTTAGGGTGGAGTTGTTTTTTGCCTATGTAATTCCTTTGTACTTGAAGTACCTAACAATATGAACGGTTCCTTGTTTATTAGTAGATAAGCCTTACTTGAACTTTAATTGGACATTTCTGATAACTTGAGAGAATTTATTCATAGTTAACTACAAACTTTCACCTGTTATGGTGATTTTAACTTCTAGGTTAAAGATTTAACAATGTGGCTGAAGATTTAACTTTAGGTTGGAGAGTTAACATTGAGGTGGAAAATTTAACATCGAGGTTAAAGATTTAACTTTTAGGTTAAAGATTTAATTTTGAGGTTGATGATTTAACTTTGGGGTTGACAATTTAACTTTAAGGTTGATGATTTAACATTGAGGTTGACGATTTAGCATTGATGTTGGAAAGTTAACATTGAAGTTAAAGATTAAATTTTGAGGTTGAAGATACGATTTTAGATGTTGAACATTTAACTTTGAGGATGAAGATTTTACGTTGAAGGTGAAATTTAATTTTGAGGTTGAAGATTCATCTTTGAAGTTGAAAATTTTCACATTGAGGTTGGCGGTTCAACATTGAGGTCGAATATTTAACTTGAGGTTGAAGATTTAGTTTTAAGGTTGACGATTTAACTTTAGGTCGAAGATTTAACTTTGAGATTGAAGATTTAACTTTGAGGTTGAAGATTATACATTGAGGTTGAATGTGTAACATTGAGGTTGAAGATTTAACTTTGGCGTTGAGGATTTTACATTGAGGTTGACGGTTAACATTTAGGTGAACGATTTAGCTTTGAGGTTGAAAATTTTACATTGAGGTTGACAGTTTAACATTAAGGTTGAAGATTTAACTTTGAGGTTAAAGACAACATTGAGGTTGAATATTTAATTTCGTGGTTGAAGATTTAACTTTAAGATTGAAGATTTTAGATTAAGGTTGTCGGTTTAATATTGAGGTTGAAGATTTAACTTTGAGGTTGAAGATTTTACTTTAAGGTTGACAGTTTAACATTTAAATTGGAGATTTAAGTTTGAGGTTGAAGATTTTACATTTAGGTTGACGGTTTGATATTGAGGTTGAAGATTTAACTTTGATGTTGGAGAGTGAACATTGAGGTTGATATTTAGACATCGAGGTTGAAAATTTAACTTTGAGGTTGACAGTTTAACATTGAAATTGGCAATTTAGCTTTGAAGTTGGAGAGTTAACATTGAGGTTGAAGATTTAAGATTGTGGTTGAAGATTTAACATTGAGGTTGAAGATTCATCATTAAGGTTGAAGATTTAACTTTTGAGATTGAAGATTCAACATTGAAGTTGAAGATTTAACTTCGAGATTGAAGATTTAACTTTGAGGTTGAAGATTTAACTTTTAGGACGAAGATTTAACTTTGAGGTTGAAGATTTAAATTTGAGGTTGAAGATTTTACTTAGAGGTTGAAGATTTAACATTTAGGACGAAGATTTAACTTAGAGGTTGAAGATTTAATATTTAGGACGAAGATTTAACTTAGAGGTTGAAGATTTAACTTAGAGGTTGAAGATTTAACATTTAGGACGAAGATGTAACTTAGAGGTTGAAGATTTAACATTTAGGACGAAGTTTTAACTTTGAGGTTGAAGATTTAACTTTGAGGTTGAAGATTTAACATTTAGGACGAAGATTTAACTTAGAGGTTGAAGATTTAACTTTGAGATTGAAGATTTAACATTTAGGACGAAGATTTAAATTTGAGGTTGAAGATTTAACTTTGAGGTTGAAGATTTAACATTTAGGACGAAGATTTAACTTAGAGGTTGAAGATTTAACTTAGAGGTTGAAGATTTAACATCTAGGACGAAGATTTAACTTAGAGGTTGAAGATTTAACTTAGAGGTTGAAGATTTAACTTTTGAGGTTGTAGATTTAACATTTAGGACGAAGATTTAACTTAGAGGTTGAAGATTCAACATTTAGGACGAAGATTTAACTTTGAGGTTGAAGATTTAACTTTGAGGTTGAAGATTTAACTTTGAGGACGAAGATGTAACTTAGAGGTTGAAGATGTAACTTAGAGGTTGAAGATTTAACTTCGAGGTTGAAGATTTAACTTTGAGGTTGAAGATGTAACTTAGAGGTTGAAGATTTAACATTTAGGACGAAGATTTAACTTTGAGGTTGGAGATTTAACTTTGAGGTTGAAGATTTAACATTTAGGACGAAGATTTAACTTAGAGGTTGAAGATTTAACATTTAGGACGAAGATTTAACTTAGAGGTTGAAGATTTAACTTTGAGGTTGAAGATTTATCTTTGAGGTTGAAGATTTAACATTTAGAACGAAGATGTAACTTAGAGGTTGAAGATTTAACATTTAGGACGAAGATGTAACTTAGAGGTTGAAGATTTAACATTTAGGACGAAGATTTAACTTTGAGGTTGAAGATTTAACATTTAGGTTGAAGATTTGACATTGAGGTTGGAGATGGATTCAAGATACCTGTTTAATGTGAACTTGCAGTAAGAATTTCCTCTTCATATTAGTAATTGTTTTACAATATACAGCTAGATCTTTAGAAATAGAAATACAGCCATCCACTTAGGGCGAATCTAACAATACAATTAGCACTGCTTTTAGGATTGGTTTTCTTATTCAAACTGTATTTTCTAATATATTTTGAATTTTTTCATGTTAATATACAACTTGCAGTTTTCCTTTATTTCATTTTTTTTTTTTTTTTTTTTTTTTTTTTTTTTTTCATAATGATCGTTATTCTTTTTGCCAGATGACAATTTATCTTTGAAGTTAAAATTGTTCAATTAATGGAAACCTTTGCGTCCTTTATTGCTTGAGATATATGTCTGACATTCTCTATTTCTCCTCCATTCCGTTTTGTAAAAGTATAAAAAACATAATTCAAACCTACATTCTATTATGGGAAAATAAGTCATATGTTAGAATGCGTACTACAAAGCAGAATGCGTTAAAAGCAATTATCCCGCATAGGAAAGAAATAGAAATGTTTGATAGAAAGCGTAACTTTATGGTTATAGTAGTTATTTTCCCACCTAATGCGTAGTACTGCTACATAATGCGTAACACAAGCACAGGTACACATACTTTTTCCCATTTAGAAGAAAACTTGAAACATCTGAGAATGTGTAGCAAAAAAAAAAAAAAAAAAAAAAATATATGAGAATGGAAATATGAAACCTGCTAATCCCATGCAGTAGTTTTTTTTTTTTTTTTTTAATATTTTAAATCAAATATAGATTATTATCTCTTGAAGTAAAGCAAAACATGCAGATCATGTATCAACCAATTAGAATCATAATGATCTTTTTGTTATTCGACCTTGCTAAGTAATATTTTCTTGTTTTTTCACAAATATTGTGACAATTAATAGCGATAATAATTTTATTAGTATTTCTACGAATTTTAAATAACTATGAAGAATCGCCAAAGGTGAGGATATTATTTGCTAAGCTGCAACCCTAATTGGAAAAGCAGGATGCTATAAGCCCAAGGGCTCCAACATGCAAAAAATAATTTGGTTCGATTCTGTAGAAAGAAATGACTGTCTTTCATTTCTGTTTGCGATTTATTTATACTTTTTTGCGAAGGCCAGTAAGGATCTGCGCACTAGTTTGTAACGGCAATTTTGCACGTGAAGAAAACTGGCTTGCAATGCGTTCTCAAACAACTTTTCTCGTGGTATTTATATATTTTGGTAGGAAACCAGACAATAGAATATTATTATTCTTCTATTAGCGTGCTTTTTATCCCATTTGTGTGAGGTAAGCACGTTAGTCTTCTTTTGAAAGAACTTTGCTTTGGTTTAAGTAGGTCGTAGTCCCGATCGGCTGCCCTGCCTGACATTGCTTATACCCGGTAGCGTATGTTGATGTGTTGTACCAGTTACCAGCGTCCTTCCTCTCGGCAGCGAGGAGTCAGGCGTAGTTAGGTCGGGAAAAGTTTCCTTCTATGTGATTGGTTAGAATTAGTTTGTCTAACCAATCAGCAATCAGGAACCTTTTCCGAGCTATAAGGGCACCCCTGCCAGTCGGTGCAAATCTGCCCCGCTAAAAAAAAAAAAAAAAAAAAAAAAAAATTACCATAGTTTAAGTAAATAATTTCATTAGAATAAAACTCACGTTCCTCGAACATCTAGCACTTTGTAAGCTCATGCTCAGAATTTGAAATTCTCCTTTTTTCATCTTTTGTTGTCTTTTTGTGAAGGTATAATAATTTTCATGAATTTTAGAGAAAGGGTCTGTTGGACTTGAGACTGAAACTTTTCAAACTTTAGTTGCTAAGGATTATCCACCCCGAGACCTCCTCCGTCTGTAACAAGCGAGAATTTATATATGATAAATCTTTACCTTTATTATCATCAATTTTAAACAGTCCTTTTATGTATGTATGTATGTATGTGTATAATTTGTGTATGTGTGCATGTATGTGTACATACGGTATGAAAATATGTAAATGTTTAAAATTATATATAAATATATACAGTACATATATA
>NC_090737.1:28918188-28920688 GCF_036898095.1 Palaemon carinicauda
GAAAGTTTACTTTTGCCAGTGCCATGAAGTAAGTATTTAAAAAAAAAAAAAAAAACATTCTACTTTTGCGAGTGCCAACAATTAAGAACTTCCTCTTTCACGAGTTCCAAAGCAGAAGAGTTTATACTTTCACAAGTGCAAAGAAGCGAGTTTTTTTTCGGAGACAGAAGAATCTACTTTTTCAAGTACCCAGACGAAAGTTCTTTTTTTTTTCCAAAACAGAAGTGTCTACTTTTACGAGTACCAAGAAGTAATATTTTTAACCAAAACAGAAGAGTCTGCTTTTGCCAGGGTCAAGAATTAAGGACTTCCTCTTTTATAAGTTCGGAAAAAGATGTTTACTTTTCCTAGTGGCAAGACGAAAGTTACTACTTTTACGAGTGCAAAGAAGTAACAATTTTCTTTTCCAAAACCGAAGAGTCTACTTTTGCAAGTGCCAAGAAATAAATTTTTTTAAAAATTATTTTTCAAAACATAGAAGTTTACTTTTCCGAGTATAGAAGTGACTACTTTTGCGGGTACCAAGTATTACGAATTTCTTCAAAGTAGAAGAGTTTAGTTTTGCGAGTGCCAAGAAGCAAATTAAAAAAAAAAATAAGTCAGTTTTAGCGAGTGCCAAGAAGTAAGAGTTTTTATTTCCGAAAATAGAAGAGTTAACTCTTTGCGAGTGCCAAGTAGTAGGAGTTTTTTTTTTCGAAAACAGAAGAGTTTACTTTTGCGAGTGCCATGAGTTAAGATTTTTTTTTTCTTTTCAAAACACAAGAGTCTACTTTTGCGAGTGCCAAGAGGTAAGAACGTTTTTTTTCAAAAGAGAATAGAAGCATCTACTCTTGCGAGTGCCAAGAAGAAAATTTTTTTTTTCCAAAATAGAAAAGAGTTTACTTTTGCGAGTGGCAAGAAGTAAGATTTTTTTTTTCCAAAATAGAAGAGTCTACTTTTGCGAGTGCCAAGAAGTAAGATCTTTTTTCCAACACAAAAAAGAAGCGTCTACTCTTGCGAGTGCCAAGAAGTACGAGTTTCCTCATTAGTGAGTCACCTCGTCTTCGAGCATCTTGCGCGTTCCAAGACGGTACGAATTTGGGAATAACTTTTCTCCCCTCTCGAATTCCAGTTTTCTTCTGTGCATCGAAAACCCAAAACGGAGGCTCATCCACCCGCCTTGAACTCGGCTCCATCGATTGCAGCCATGATGTCAGATGAAGAAGAAGAAGAGGGGACCACTAGAGAGGAGGAGAAGCGGGGGAGGGGGGGCACGAGGAGGGACTGGGGGTTATATATATCTCAAGGGGTGATGGAAGAGTTGAGGGTGGACGAGGGAGGAACCTTGTGCCGGGATGGAATAGCGCTTACTGACAACTGCTCGGTATGTGTCACAAACTTATGTCATATCACACTTTAATACGAGAGCTTGGGATCCAATGGAGGGAGGGGGAGAGGGGGAGAGACGAACCTCTCTCTCTCTCTCTCTCTCTCTCTCTCTCTCTCTCTCTCTCTCTCTCTCTCTCTCTCTGTGTAATTTATTCGTACAATTTCATGACTAGTTTTTTTTTTAATTCTTGGTTTTATCTACGTAAATGTATAAGTAAAATTAACTCATTACATTTTGAGAATTTTATTGTATGTACACACAAACACATGCATATATATAATATATATAATATATATACACACATATACAGTATATATGATATACAGTATATATGATATACAGTATATATAATATACAGTATATATATATATATATATATATATATAAAATATAAATTAGTATATAATATACAGTATATATATATATACATATATATATATATATATATATATAAAATATAAATTAGTATATAATATACAGTATATACATATATATATATATATATACATATATATATATATATATATATAATGTGTGTGTGTATATATATATATATATATATATATATATATATATACTGCATGTGTAATTCATGTAAAAAAAAACATTATTATCGTGTATATCTTAAATTTCTTGATTATTTTGAACTCTGGTCATAAATAAAACCTTTCAGAATACAAAATTCAAGATAATTATTCTCTAGAAAATAAAGCTTCTTTTCCGCTTATCTATATTGGACAATTGACAATGTTCGCTGTCATTATTAAAACATTTATAACTTTTTTCTAGGGAAAAATCTTTAACAAATACCAAATAAGTGTATTAGGTATGGCTCGACGAGAGAGAGAGAGAGAGAGAGAGAGAGAGAGAGAGAGAGAGAGAGAGAGTGAGTTACAAGGATTTTGGATGTAAAAGATTTTAGAAGTATCAAAGACTTCTTCAATCCATCCGGGGTGATTTTCCATTTCCTCTTGGATAAAGAGAACTAATTTGAACGTGTAAAAAGTTTCCATTATTTTGTCTAACTTATTCTTGAATTCGTCAACCGTCTCACTGTTCACTACAACCACTGGAAGTCTGTTGCGCGCATTTGCTATTTAGTATGTAATGAAATGACCACATTGAGAGGTG
>NC_090737.1:28938188-28945688 GCF_036898095.1 Palaemon carinicauda
TATATTGTCTTTCATTTATAGAGCCTGTGTTCAATGCCAATGCAAGTTATAAATATATTTCTCTATTATGCACAAGTATTTGTGTGCTGTTAGCCATTACTAACAATAATAATAACAAAAAGGATTTATTTTTCGAGTTGTTTCTCTGGTGATAACAATAAACTTCAAGTAAAACCCGTCTCCATTTACCTATTTCTTAAAAGGGATTGGTATAATATGATAGTCCAAACTTCAGATAAATTAAAGCAAATGTCCCCCTGATTGTAGCACCCCCAAAGAAAAGCAGCCTGGGCTTTATAACTCCCTGGAAAAAGTAGCCTGAGCTTTATCATTCCCAGGGAAAAGCAACCAGAGGGAAAAGCATCCCAGGTTATATTACTCCCTAGGAAATGTCTGACCTGTTTTCCGCTGGAGTTATTTTAATTGCATGCATAAGTTATTTCACCTCTCTTGGACGTTTTCACAGCAATCTCAAGCATACGACACTGTATCACTTATAGCAGAACGAGTGAAATACAGAGATGTATCACAACCTAATCACACCCACCTAACCTAACATACGGTATCTGGTCCTTGTCAGAGAGCCCCCTCCTCTACTCCCTATCCAGACCTACATCACTGTATTACTACCAGAAACCTCAAATAACCATCATTTCGCAGTTGAATACGTGAAAGACCATGATACAGAGGCTATTATAAAAATATGGAATATTTTGTATGTAGTCCATAGTAAATGTTTGAGCTTATCTAAATAGGATAATTTACCCTTAATCTACGTTATCCTACTTTTGATTTTAATTGTATGAATGAAACCGAGGAAGGATTTTAATAGTCCGAAAAAAATGAAGTCAATAAATACATTACCCATTCAATCATTTTATTAATGCAATTTAAAAAGCATTCCCTTTTAATATATATATATATATATATATATATATATATATATATATATATATATATATATTTATATATATATATATATATATATATATATATATGAAAATAGTTCATAAATATGGAGCTCATTGATACATATGTTGAAAAGAATAACCCTCTAAATAACATAATACTTAATATATTCAGAATTTAATTTATTTAACGTTGGTCAAACACCTTAAAGGAATGTGGGCAACACCTAAAGAGCATAGAAATTCTGAATAAAAAGGATACGCAAACAATGTAATCGTGTAAAAGTGGATATGGAATTTAAGCAAAATGAAGGACAATTTCATGCAAGAATACTATAAATGAAAATCTGCTATAAATAATGAAGGAAAGTGAATAAGGAAAAATTAAAATAACTATGACTGAGAATGACAACTATAGTAATATAAAATCATTATAAGCATTACTGCAAATTTAAAATAATACAAAAAAAGGTTTGTCAAAATTTTTGATTTATAGGACGAAAATAATTCAAGAATTACAAAAAAAAGAAAAGAGAAAAAAAATTGATCTGTCAAGTATCAGAAGAAAGTAATAAATTCCATAAAAAAATAGATATTCTTGGATAAAAAGTAATTTATAAAAGACAATGGAAGGTGATAATGATGAATAATGTGTGATGAATACACAAATAAGTAAATAAATGAATCTATAATCATGATAAACTTACTGAATAGTGGATAACTATAACAAATAGACAAGGCTGTTGATATAACTTGAAAGTTATATAAATGGAACTATAAATAAAGAGCAAGTGTCTGGAAATATATATATATATATATATATATATATATATATATATATATACGTATATATATATATATATATATATATATATATATATATATATATATATATATATATACGTATACATACCATACATATATATATATATATATATACGTATACATACCATACATATATATATATATATATATATATATGTATGTATGTATGTATATACACATATATATATATATGTATATATAAATATATATATACATACACATGCATATATATATATATATACATATATATATATATATATATATATATATATATATATATATATATATATATATATATATATATATATATATATATATATATATATATATACAGGTATATATATATATATATACATATATATATATATATATATATATATATATATATATATCTGTATATATATATATATATATATATATATATCTGTATATATATATATATATATATATATATATATATATATATATATATATATATATGTGTGTGTGTGTGTGTGTGTGTGTGTGTGTGTGTGTGTGTGTGTGTTTTCTCCGATAATGTTAAGCTTTCTTCATCCCTTGGGTAGGGGAAGAGGAAGTAGTCATACCCTGGTGACATGGTTGTGAGTGTGCATATCTTTCTAAATATTTAGCAGTCATTTTTGACGGATCGCGTACACTAGTATTATGTATATATCTATACGCATTTGCGTGTGTATATTTCTACAAATTCATTTATACTGTGGCGCTCTTTTTACATACGCATGAGTATGTCATATGTAATGTGACAAGAAAACTTCTGATTCTGTATACTGTAATTTGTTGCCATCTGGTGTGCATATTTCCGTGAAAGACGTTATTAATAACATAACAGGTATTTATTACTCTGCCTTAGTCTTCTTAGTGACTGCAAACCCAATAATATCATCATAAATGAATGGAGTTATATTTAAAGAACTCCCGTTACACAGATTTTTGGCGGCATTTAATCTCCATGCGAAGTTGGTGCAAGAAAAGCAATAGCGATTCATTGCACTAAGGTCGATGAGCTCGTAAAAAATACCCTCGGCTTTCGACTCTATATACGACTCCCGATTCTCTTAGCGAGATCTCAAGGGTTCCTCCTGTCTCTGCAGTGGTCCAGAAGGTAAGTCCTCACGCCGCCTCCTTGCAACTTCAGGAGTTCTGGGCTCCGTCCCATCGGCAACAGGTGAGTGACACTATACGCCAAAGACAATTTTTCCCGACGCATTGACCTATCGGATGCATATACGCATGGGTATACGCATCCGGGGCACAGGAACCAAGTCGTTTGAGAAGAGTTCAGAGCCACACCTTCACATGTTCTTTGTTTTGGAAGTGCAAGGCAGCGTTACCAAAGTCCCTTCACCGGAAAAAATCCTATTTATCATTTCTCCTCATTACGTAACACTGTCAGACTGCGAGAGTAACGGAAGTAGCAGGCTAATCTATTTCATACGTGGTGAATAAGGCGATAAAAACAAAATGGAGTTGAATTCTCGTCTTTTTGCAAGGTCTGGGAACTTGTTTGACAACTCGAACTAAAGCAACAACCCTGCCTCCCATTGGCAACACTGATTGGTAAGCGTGATTCACCTTTCGGACAGGTTGGCAGGCCTGTCCGTTCTAGAGTGTAAGAAACACCAGCCAGTCCCAGCATTGCCAATCCCTCGAGCAACGAGGTAATTGGCGATTTCATTCACGCACACACTCCGCATTCAACGTTCATAGATTGGGTGATTATATTCTGTAATATAGACTCTTTAATTGCATAAGTCTGAGCCACGGACTCACCCCCAGCATCATCTTGGGTAGGGAAACCGATTGGTAGGGGGGGAGGGAAGGTTAAGACCAGGGAGTAGCGATGGGGTTGTAATGAGAGAGAGAGAGAGAGAGAGAGAGAGAGAGAGAGAGAGAGAGAGAGAGAGAGAAAAGGAAGGATCTCTGTATGTGAGGGAGGGGGGAGATGATGGAAGAGGGGAAGGAAGGTAATAGGACGTTATAAAGATAGGGAGAGGGGAGGGGGGAGGAGCAAGGAGGGAAGAAGAAGAGGAGTTTAGAAAGAGTGATAAGTTTCGCTCTGACTTCGAGATGATCGGCGACTCCCACAATTCTCGACTCTTTCCCATTCATCTTCGCCCGCTCCGAATAGTGTCGCAGCCTTCGATTTCGAGCGCGTGGGCTCGAAAAGTGATCGCTGCTCTGAGGACGAGAGGCCCAATTCGAGCCAAAAGCGTTATCTTGGGGGCTGCCGCCGCTGTACAGCGATGCCAGAATTAGGAGGTCATTATCTTTCGCAAAGAAAGGTTCATTCTAAGCTCTGTGCTGGGTTCAATAGTACACCCGTGTACTCGAATGCTTGGGTACGAATTTCACTAAAGGGTTCAACCTTGTTTATAATAATAATAATAATAATAATAATAATAATAATAATAATAATAATAATAATAATAATAATAATAATAATAAAATTCAGCTAAAGAGGAATCAATAATAATTATAGTAGTAAATAATAATTTCTAATTTTTATTTCTGCTAAAAAGCCATATAATAATAATAATAATAATAATAATGATAATAATAATAATCATAATAATAACAATAATAATAATAATCATAATAATCATAATGATAATAATAATAATAATAATAATAGTAAAGGATAATCTATCATTTTTATTTCAGCTAAAAAACCATACCATAATAATAATAATGATAATAATAATAATAATAATAAATCTTTATTTCAGCTAAAAAGTAACTGCAGTTACAATAGGGGTATAGGGTTGTTACACTCAAGTTGCCAGTAAAAAAAATGCATTAACACAATTAATTACAATATGTCATTATCAGGTTGAGCACATAATTCCATGATCAAGAGCGTGTGAAATGCCCACATATATCTGAAAAAAAAAAACAAAAACGGTAACGGATAGATGCAGATAATAAAAACCAAATTTAAGACTTACAAAATTTAAGACTAACAAAATTACAAAATAAGATTAACAGCAACAAAAAATTCAAGATTCACAAAAATAAAAAAGAATATTAGAAGGCAACAATAATTTTTTCTTTTTATTCAGTACTGGCTCAGGATACATTAAGAGATATAGCAATGGTACACTTGTGCCAAAAGTAAATTGAGGAAATAGCAGAGAAAGGGAGAACCTTTCCCGACATCGCTCAGGGTAAAAAAAAAGTATAAATACTGGCAATTGCATGAATTTACTTATTACTTTTTAATGCAATAACATTCGCTATTCAAATTTTCTGCTCGCGTTCACTATTTAAATTTTCTGCTCGCGTCCACTATTTAAATCTTCTCCTCGCGTTCACTATATAATTTTTTTCCTGCTCGCGTTCACTATTTATATTTTCTGCTCGCGTTCACTATTTAGATTTTCTGCTCGCGTTCACTATTTAGATTTTCTGCTCGCGAAATATCTGCGTTGCATGATCTTCCCATCACGAGGGCGAAGAAAGTGAATCTTGAAACGTACTATAAAGGTGGGTTCACACGGTTGAATGGTTCGTCGAACGCAGTTCGACAGACAAGTGTTTGAAGTGAAGTTCGAATGAGTGAACGGGGTATTCGGTTGTCGAATGGTTCGAATATCGTCCGGTCTCAACTGACTTTTGTGGGCGGGGCTTCCTTGTCCACACACCTTATGCATTTGTGGTTGACTCCACCTCTTCGAACCGTATGACAAGCAGGTCCGTTTGATCGTGTAAACCCCGCTTAGATATGAACATCCTAAATTTGATGGGTTTTTGTATATAGCAAAAGTATACATAAAATATAATAGAAACTCAAAATAAATTTTGCTAGAGAATTGATTAAAATTTCTTTTAACGGGATACTGAAATATGAGTAATATCTCTCATTATTCATTATTTAGCATGTTATTTATTTTTGACATATATACAAGCTATCTGGAAATAAAAAAGGAGATTCCTCTTGCTCAAGTTAAAATATATAATAATAATAATAATAATAATAATAATGATTTAGTGAATAAGAAAGATCGGTCATCCATGACCTGCAATGCAAAACACCTCCGCTACGGCAGAGCTGAAGTGATTTCAACGCGGAAAAAATACCAATCCACAGAACTAAAAACGTACAGACAACACCTTTCACGTGATTTGACATTTTGGTCTATGGAATTTGGGACATAATGTAAAGCACTGGGGCCGAGGAGGCCAAGCCTCATAACTGGGGGAACTCCCTGTAGGTAGAAAATGTAATTAAAGAGGTTGGATGGCAAAGAGGAAGAAAGAATTGGTAATAGAGGTAAAGTAAAAAACGGAATTGGCCAAATCAAAACATGAAAAATTGAAAATCTGTAAAACATAAAAAAAATAGATATCAAAATGGTTCGTCTTACTTACGTTTATGTTTGCTATATAAATATTAAAAAAATCAATAAAACACGGGAGAATATAAGGACCTGAATTTCTATGATCACTAAAAAAGCAGTTTTATAGAAGGCATGCATGTCAGCTACTTAGAGGGAGTCTCCTTTCCTGTATTGATATATCTTGATGTGTTAAGCAATGACCACTTAGGTTACGTCACATTACAAATGGGTTTGAATATGGTAAAAAGAAAAAAATTGTTTTCTGGGGAAAATCAGTTCTTGAATAAAGCCGATACGGGAGGAACTCTAACCAGTTATAAACGCATGTACAAAAATAACTTTTCAGGGTTTAAATGAGGTAAAAAAAAATATGGGGGGGGGGAATCAGTTCTTGAAAGTAGCGTATACGGTAAGAACTTTGGCCCAATAAGGTATTCATGTACAAAAAAAAAAAAAAAAAATCTAAAGCAGAAAACTACGTCACAATACGAATGGGTTTAGATAAAGTAAAAATGTCAAGGGGGGGGGGGGGAAGGACCAGGTCTTGAAGGCAGCCTATATGGTACGAACTTTAACACATTAATGTCATGAAAAAAAAAATCAGGGTTTAAATACGGTGATAAAAAATTATTTTCTGGGGCAAAATCAAATCTTGGAGATAGCCTATACACTAGGAACTTTTGCTCAATAAGGTTTTCATATATATATATATATATATATATATATATATATATATATATATATATATATATATATATATATATATATATATATATATACAAAGTACTTTTCAGGGTTTAAATAAGGTTAAAGTAAATGAAAATTTCTGGGGGATGAGACCTTGAAGGTAGTCTACATGAAGACCTTATTGAGATAAAATTCCTAGTGTATAGAGTAGCTGAAAAATTACTTTTTCAGAGTTCGAATAAGGTTAAAACAAAAATATTTCTGGGGAGAAAACAAGATCTTGAAAGTAACATATGCAGTTGGAACTTTAGCCTAATTAGGTCTTGATGTGCAGTACCTAAAAAAGTACCTTTTCAGGGTTTAAATAAGGTTAAAAAAATAAATCTGGGGAAAAATAAGACCTAGAAAATAGTCTATACTGTACATTAGAATCTTTAGCTCAGTAATAACTCAAGTTATAGTTTTCATGTAAAAAAAAAAATAAAAAAAAATAAAAAATAACAATTTTCCAAAGCGGAAAAAGAAAAGCTACAAGCATTTTAGCCTGGAAGGATCATCGCATAACATGACAACCAAACCAAGCAGCACCGAAGACAACAGACATTACCGAGGCTGTATAATAATGCAAGGGCCAACTGAAGTTGCCACTTCGTCGTAAGAGGACTGGCGAGGATGAGAAAGAAGAGGGGTAGGGGCGGGGAAGTGGTGAGGGGAAGAGA
>NC_090737.1:28955688-28957863 GCF_036898095.1 Palaemon carinicauda
GAAAACAGGGCTTTATGTCAAAGGAGAGAATAGAGCTCTATGCAATTGAAAAATAGGGTATATGTCAAAGGAGAAAATAGGATTCTATATCCGAGGGAAATAGGATTTTATGTCAAAGAAGAGAAAAGGGCTCTATGTCTGGGGATAACAGGGTTCAATGTCTGGGGATAACAGGGGTCAATGTCTGGGGATAACAGGGCTCAATGTCTGGGGATAACAGGGCTCAATGTCGAGGGAAAACAGGGCTCAATGTCGGGGGAAAACAGGGCTCTATGTTAGTGGAAAATAGGGAATTGTCTTGGGGAAAATAGAGCCCTATGTTAGGGAAAATTAAGGCTATGTCGGGGAAAAACAGGGCTCTATGTCCGTGGAAAATAGGACCTTATGGCAGGGGAAAACAGGGCTCTCTGTCGGGGGGAAAACAGGGCTCTGTCGGGGGAAAACAGGGCTCTCTGTCGGGGGAAACCAGGGCTCTCTGTCGGGGGAAAAGAGGGCTCTCTGTCGGGGGAAAAGAGGGCTCTCTGTCGGGGGAAAAGAGGGCTCTCTGTCGGGGGAAAGCAGGGCTCTCTGTCGGGGGAAAACAGGGCTCTCTGTCGGGGGGAAAACAGGGCTCTCTGTGGGGAAAAACAAGGCCTTTTGTCGAGGAAAATAGACCCCCTGTGTTAGGGGGAAACAGGGCTCTATGTCAAGGAAAACTTGGCTCTATATCAGTGGAAAATAGGGCTCTATGTCAGTGGAAAACAGGGCCTTATGTCATGAGAAAAAAGGCCTCTATATCCGGGGAAAATAGGGCTAAAGTCGGGAGCAAAGAGGGCTCTATGTCGGTGGAAAACAGGGCTCTATGTCGGGGGTAAAACAGGGCTATGTCGGGGGAAAAGAGGGCTCTATGACGGGGGAAAAGAGGGCTCTATGTCGGGGGAAAAAAGGGCTCTATGTCAGGAGAAAAGAGGGCTCTATGTCGGGGGAAAAGAGGGCTCTATGTCGGGGGAAAAGAGGGCTCTATGTCGGGGGAAAAGAGGGCTCTATGTCAGGGGGAAAATAGAACCATATGTCAAAGGAAAATAGGGCTCTAAGTCAAAGGGGAGAATTTCCTAGTCAAAGGGGAGAATTTCCTAGTCAAATGAAAATAGGGCTCCAAGTCAAAGGGGAGAATTTCCTAGTAGTAGTTTCTGCGTTTACGTTTATGTGCGGATGTGCGCGCGCTTGTGCGTGTGTAATCATGTGTCAAGAAGGAATTTACCTTTAAATTCCAAATCTCCGAACTTGACCAAATTACTTCTTTCAAACCTAACAGCAGATTTAGATCTTAAACAATACACACACAAAAAAAAAGGCACGAACATTACCTTTGCATTGCGCTATTTATTATGAGGCTTTACTGTTTATTGGTCAACATAGTAATTTCGTCAATTATAATTGCTGCTAATTTTATGGTCTATTGTGAGCAATAACTGCTGCTAATACTACTACTATTTCTGCTACTATTACTGCTACTGCTGCTACATCATTTCTTTTATTATATCTCTCATTATAAAGTGTCAACGAGAAAAACATCTCAAAGGTATCCAAAGTTGACCGAAATGAAGTGCCTGGCAGAATTGATGGAATTTTACTGCTAGGAAAACTTAGATTAGATGGGAAAAGATGTAATTAAGTGTAATAAAGTTCTGTGTTCTTTAAAACTCAATATGAGCACCAAAAAAAAGAAGAAGAAAAAAAGCAACTATAATACTAGATGTGTAGCCAATGTCACCAATTTAGTAGAAAAGGAAGCGAGAGACTTCAATACTAGCTACACGGAATGTGTGTGAGAGAGAGAGAGAGAGAGAGAGAGAGAGAGAAAGAGAGAGAGAGAGAGAGAGAGAGAGAGAGAGAGAGAGAGAGAGAGAGAGAGAGAGAGAGAATTATGAAGGAGTTACAAGAGGTCGAGAGGGGTTGTCCAACAAGAGAGAGAGAGAGAGAGAGAGAGAGAGAGAGAGAGAGAGAGAGAGAGAGAGAGGTTTGACGGCGGCATCTTTAGTGCAAGTGGGCATGGTAGGGAGGTGGGGACAAAAATGCTGGGGTTTGGACAGGGGTGGGGGATGGCTATTAGTAGGTAGGGGGATAGAAGGGAAGGGGAATTGAAGGGAAGGGGTATATGATAGGGATAGGAGGTATGAATAGGGGGAATAGTGG
>NC_090737.1:28963363-28973363 GCF_036898095.1 Palaemon carinicauda
AGAGAGAGAGAGAGAGAGTAAAATATGAAATATTCTTCTACGTTACTTTGGAGTAACCTTAAGAGTATTTTCAGTCTTTATGTAAGTTCAATAATTTGTATTGCAGTTAAAATGTCACTAGATATATTAATCATGCTTATGCCCATTTTCTCAATTTGCCTTCTCTCCCTCATATCGCAATTAATTCTTTCTTAATTATTATTTTTTCATGAAAACCTAATGGTCGATTAACCTGAATTCAATACGATGACAACAATCTGAGCAAAAAAAAAAAAAAAAAAAAAAATGCTAAACATAGTTTTAGAAAAAATCATGTTGATCAACCAATCAAGTTCCGGCCCTTATGTTCAGCCAGGCATCCGAAACCAGACACAGTTATTATAGCCAGTCCAAATTCACCTACGACATCAAAGAAACAGAAAAGGAAAGATCGAAAAATTGACCAAAAAAATTGACAGTCTTGATGACCAAAAGCCCTAAAGTCCGTTTTCTTTGCTGAGCGGACACTACGGTAATCGTAACCTGCTTATGGCATTGATTACATAACATGTCTCGTACGCTTTTGCAGTCTGGGGGATACATTGGTTTTAAGATTCTTTACAGGAGAGAGAGAGAGAGAGAGAGAGAGAGAGAGAGAGAGAGAGAGAGAGAGATAATGTATAGCTGATTTTTCATCCATATAAATGAGAGTGAAAGTGTGCACAAGAGACGCCATAACGGCAAATGAGCAACGAAATACCATCGGTCCTTTCTCTTTCTCGCCTCGCTCATTACTCACTTTTTCACCTACACACACAACATACGCACGAACACATACAAATGCAAACATACACACATGCATTCATGGCATATTTCTATCGGCTTGGCTTACTCTCTCTCTCTCTCTCTCTCTCTCTCTCTCGACCTTTCCTCAAAAGACTAAAAGTGACAGCGTAAAAGGAAAGTCAACAAATAACTGACATCTTTCCCATTATTCTTACGAATAAAATAACATAAAAACAAATCAACAATTTAATTCCTAATGTTCTTGATACACTGGCTACCTTCACCTGTACACAGGTTTGAATTTAGATCACCTGTAGAACAGAAGACAGGTACGAGGCGGCAACCTGCTCATAATTCGTTCCTAGCCAACAGGTGGCGGTGGTACCCCTGTTCGGGTGGTGGTACCGCTGCATGCTCGCAGAGTGTAGCTCACTCTTCAGAAGCTAGTGCTGTTATTTTCAAGCTAGTTAATAATGAAAATAAGCTCTTATACAGCGCAATATGTACTCGAGTACATTAACGTTTATTATATGCTATAGATAGATAAGCAGGTGAACTAAAGCTGTGAAAAATTAAGAAAAACAGAGCCGTTAGCGGTTGGCAAGCCTGTTGGAATGTGGCACTGGAATGTAGACACATTACTATGTGGCGAATGTACTGTGTATACCCACGGAATGTGCATGTTTCTACCCTATTGCGACCTTTGATTCATATTACCGAAGTTCCTTTAGCAGTTTAAGGCGAAATATTGAAAATATTGGAAAGGGAAGATTTTTGATTAATATTTCATGTTAAGTTTTATTAAAGAACTTTGAGATTCTTCATAGCCTTTCTCTAACAACTAAATGACTAAATGACCTCGCTCTCTCTCGTCTCTCTCTCTCTCTCTCTCTCTCTCTCTCTCTCTCTCTCTCTCTCTCTCTCTCTCTACAAAGGTAATTTTAGGTTTTTTTTTCATTTTTCTTAAAGAGACTTTACCGTGACGTAACCTAAATAGTATTCTAGTAAAGCGAGAGAGAATCTAGGTCTATGCAAATAAATATAATAAATATATGGTCCCTATCAACATGAGAATATACGCTAAAAGTGTATTTATTAACGTGAATATCTACATAAGTAAAAGTACGAATTTAATAAATACCAAACGATCATAAAGACAAAGAAAAAATAAAGTAAACACAAGATGATGAAATATATTTTAGAAAAAAATTATTTTTTTTAAATCTTGCACCATAATTCGAAATGGAATTTGCTAGTTTGTTGTGCCAAGATATTTTTATTCTTTTCCCTAAGCCAAATTTGTTATTGTAATTACGTTTCAAATAAGCTAGCATAATTCCTCGACTGAATTTATTATTATTATTATTATTATTATTATTATTATTATTACTACTACTAGATAAGATACAACCATAGTTGGAAAAGCAGGATGCTGTAAGCCCAAGGGCACCAATAGAAAATATCCCAACGAGGAGAGGAAATAAGGAAAAGATAGAATAGTGCATCCGAGTGCACCCTCAAGCAAGAGAACTCTACCCCCAGACAGTGGAAGACCATGGTTCAGAAGCTAAGGTACTACCCAAGACTAGAGAAAAATGGTTTGATTTTGGAGTGTACTTCTCCTAGAAGAGCTGCTTACCATAGCTAAAGTGTCTCTTCTACCCTTACTAAGAGAAAAGTAACCACTGAATAATTACAGTGCAGTATTTAACCCCTTGAGTGAAGGAGACTATATACTCTGTTTATCATTAAATAATGCATAAATTTCTTTGGGTATGTAGAAACTCGAAAATTTCCTTACTGCAGCTCTTTTTTTATCATATTGAAGTATAATCTCTACTAACATGTTCAATAAATTACTTCCAATCTCAAAAGGTGAGAAGAATAAGGTGAAAAAAAAAAAGAACTCAAAAGCCTCTCTCATATATAAATGCTTGATCACAATAAGCCAAATTATGCCACCAACACCAATCTTGGTACCAGAATACTCGAAAAGAAAACTTATTCTCTTTCATTTACCCCGATGGGTTTCGTGCAATCAATACAATTACAATGAAGCCAGTGACTAAATAAATACCTAAAAAATATTTACTGGCCGCAGACACTCATTTTCTATGTAGATCCAATTTCCGCAAAAAAAAAAAAAAAAAAAAAAAAAAAAAAAAAAAAAAAAAAAAAAAACCGCTCATCCTCCACGTAGATCCAATTTCCGCAAGCAGAAAATAAAAAAAAAGATACTCATCTCCTACGTAGATTCAAGTAAAAAGAAAAAAAGATGCTCATCTTCTACGTAGATCCAATTTCCGCAAAAAGAAAAAAAAAAAAGAAAAAAAAAGAAAAAAAAGATGCTTCTCATCTACGTAGATCCAATTCCGCAAAAAGGAAAAAAAGAAGAAAAAAAGGAAAAAAAGATGCTTCTCATCTACGTAGATCCAATTTCCGCAAAAAGAAAAAAAAAAGAAAAAGAAAAAAAGGAAAAAAGAAAAAGAAAAAAAAGATGCTTCTCATCTACGTAGATCCAATTTCCGCAAAAAGAAAAAAAAAGAAAAAAGGAGAAAAAAGAAAAAAAAGATGCTTCTCATCTACGTAGATCCAATTTCCGCAAAAAGAAAAAAAAGAAAAAAAGGAAAAAAGAAAAAAGAAAAAAAGATGCTTCTCATCTACGTAGATCCAATTTCCGCAAAAAGAAAAAAAAGAAAAAAGGAAAAAAGAAAAAAAAAGATGCTTCTCATCTACGTAGATCCAATTTCCGCAAAAAGAAAAAAAAGAAAAAAGGAAAAAAGAAAAAAAAAGATGCTTCTCATCTACGTAGATCCAATTTCCGCAAAAAGAAAAAAAAGAAAAAAAGGAAAAAAGAAAAAGAAAAAAAGATGCTTCTCATCTACGTAGATCCAATTTCCGCAAAAAGAAAAAAAAAGAAAAAAAAGGAAAAAAGAAAAAGAAAAAAAAGATGCTTCTCATCTACGTAGATCCAATTTCCGAATAAGGAAAAAAAAAAGGAAAAAAGAAAAAAAAAGATGCTTCTCATCTACGTAGATCCAATTTTCGCAAGCAAAAAAATACTTTTGCTCCCAAAGAGATGAAGATTTCTTTTAAGTATTTACTGGCCGCTTACACTCAATTTCCATGTAGGTCCAGATTCCACTCGCACACACACAAACTGTTTTCCCAAGTGATGAAGCTTTTATAAAGATTTCTACCACTCCAACCACAGGTAAAACGCCAGACGTTCCTTAAACTTTATCTTATCGTTCAAGCGACGACATTGCCCCAACCTCCTAAGGTACGGGAAAGCTCTTTCAAGCAGGTAACAAGCAAGCAGATTTATGGCCTCAAGCAGCATCTGGTTGCTAAATTGTACGCCAGGGAGGCTAATGCTTTTAACAAAGCTGATGTCTTACCTCCCAGGCCTTGTATGGTACCACATTAACGACAATGTGTGATTTTGATTCTAGTCCATTATCAGTGATTTTTTTTTTTTTTTTAATGTTGAACAGACTAAAAGAAATCTCTTCATAATTCATATTTGCCATAGGTTTTAACGTTGCTATTGGTCTTAAAATATTCTATATTAATTATTCATTACTTCTCATACAGTTTATTTCTTTATTTCATTTCCTCACTGGGCTTTTTCTCCCTGTTGGAGCTCTTGGGATTATACTATCCTGCTTTTCCAACTAGGATTATAGCTTAGCTAATAATAATACTAATAATCAAGGTTTTAGCTTACCTAATGATAATAACTAGATGGGCACTCAGTAGAGCGCAGACCTCCACCGCGGCAGCTTATTTCTCAACCTTTTCCTCGACCTTGACCGTAACATGTATTAATTGGCGTGGATTTTTACACACTCGAATATAAACCAATTTTAAAGCCTCTGCGACAACGCTGTCCAAACTTATGGCTGATTGCGTAATTTGGACATTTGCTTGACCGTGACCGTGACCTTCACCTTGCCCTTCCAAAATTTGATAATTTTCAGCTTATTAAATACGGTTAAACCCTGCAAGTTTCATTACTCTACAATTTACATCGTGGCCAGGAAGATGTTACACAAACACACACACACACACACACACACACAAACAAGGGCGAAAACAAAACTTTTCCAATTTCGTTGGCGGGGGTAATTAGGATCGAAGCTTAGTTAATAATAATAATAATAATAATAATAATAATAATAATAATAATAATAATAATAATAATAATAAAATATAAAAAATGCAAACTTGGCTGTGCAACAATCAAGACGTTAAAAAGAATTTTTTTTTTTTTTTTTGTAGTAATATTAAAAACGCCTGGCTTTATTTCGAACGTCCCTTTGGCGCTGAGAAGTAATAAATTATTCTTCAGTATACCGTGTTTAGCCGGTGATGAAATTTGTTAACTTTCATAATGACATGACCCGTTTTGTATCGAGATGTATAAAGGTCATTGTTAATAATTCAACATCGCTTCTCATTACGCAATGCTGCATACATTTGTTCCGGATAATTTGATGTAATGCCTATAAACACGCTCGTTAATGGTTAAACTAAACTGTTTTTGGAATATATATGCCTCTATTTCCTCTAAAATACACCAAGATGATTGGAAAGACTAAATTATTAAGAAAATGTAATTGTATTTTCATAATAAAAGATAAAAAAAATAATTTGAATAAACCATCTCAAGAACTATAATAATCTAAATGAACTTCAGTTTAGTAATAAGATATGAACACTGATTTGGAATATATATCTCGGCTTCCTCTAAAATAGCTAATGATGATTGAAATGACCAGTTAAAGTATTAGGTATTTGAAGTTTAAAGTTCAATACATCAATTCTTGAGAATAAATACGTGATACAATTTACTATAACATGGACCCCTGGTTTTCAATCTAAGAAGGTTCATTGTTGAACAATTTGGATATAACGTGAAATTTGGGACCAATGACCCATTTGCTAGGTACATGAATCCACACAACATTGAGCTGCAACTCGGGGATGAGGAGAGGGGAGGGGAAGACCCTAATGTTGCACCTTGAGTATTTGGGACAACAAAATATTAGAAATGAAACAGGAACGAATGCGAGGTTTCAGAACAACAAATTATTATTTTAGATATTTTTTTATGTGGTGGTCTTTAATTCCTCATCTATTTATAATAACAGTTAACATGGGGTAACTATTGGAAGACTTGCTATAATTCAACAATGTGCGCGTTGGTGATGGAAAGTGTTCAGAGACGGAGATGTTGCAATTGAATCAAGGTCTACTAGATTCCTAATCCCTAATCTGGATATTAATCTCCGACACCATGTTCCAATTACCTCGTTGCAAATGGTGTTCAAGATTTTCTATAATTTTTCCCATCTTTCGTATTCAGAACTTCCAAAATTGCCGCTCGTGACGTCGCATAAGGTCTGTAAAGTTCGGGGTTCGAGACGTCCCCCAACTCGTGTTCCGTTGGTTAAGAGTTCGAGCTTCTATAAAGTACGATAATTTTCAGTAGTGTTCACCAAGGCCAACTTCAAACCCTTTTTGAGCTAGGAATGGGGCGTTTGGAGAGCCTATAGGTATATCTACTGAGTCATCAGTAGCCATTAGCTGGCACTCCTTGGCCCTTACTTAGGTATAGATCGGTGTCTGAAATAGTCTTTTTCTGCCACTCATGAGCTACCTTAGGAAGAAAAAATCGAGATCTCGGTAATAACTTTAAAGTAATAATCCAAAAAGACTAAAATTTTTCTACCTGTTTAGCAATACATAATCATAATACATTTTCGTGAAAAGTTACGATTTTTTTTTCTGGATGAAGGATTTAATTTTGGACATTTTTTATAATTCTTATATTGTAATATTTTTAGTTTTACCAGAGACATATGATTAAGAAAATAAGCATCTAGATCTGCTATTTTAACAAACTTTCTAATCAATCTATATAGCCAATTAAATTAAAATAGTCAGTTTAAATATTTTTGGACTGATATTTCATATGAAATTTTGATTCTTTTCATTCTCTTTAATTCTATGATTACTACATTTCCGATCTACAATGAAATATGCTGCCATCAATTAAAAAACAAACAAAAATGAACTGGATTGAAATAACAGTTCATCAAACGCGATAAAACTATTTTTTTGGTAGAGTTTGAAACTAGTTTTTTTTTTCTGGGTAAAGTTTTCTATCATCAGTTTTACTGTCTTAAACGTTTCATAAGCAAGTTCACATTCCAATAATCTTATTTTGTAAAAGCATTATTGAGTTTTTCTAATTCTTTAAAATCTATAAATGGCTTTTATCGGGGAACCGAGTATATAAATTCCTGTTTCAAAGCTATATATATATATATATATATATATATTCTTCGTCACAAATAATAGTTATTGAGGGTACCAAGGCACATTGATGCAGAGGGGTTATGTTCAACCATTTTTGTGAAAAAAAGCCTTAGCTAATACAAAGTGATTAGATCAACCAAGCATTCAGTAACCTTTAACAGTATTACTTGGAATTCTTAGTTTACGTTTTTTTACTTGTTTTTAAATACTGACGTTCGAAGTTTTTCAGGGAGACAATACTCTGATCTCATTCACTGACGAAGAAGTGATCTCTGAAGCACTGGACTGAAGTCATGAACGTATTATTCTTTTCAAATTAATAACTACACGAAGAAAGGAAAGAGAAGAAGAAGAAGAAGAAGAAGAAGGCTGAGGAATAAGGAGTAGGAGTCTAGGAGATGGTTATCTTGTGGGAGTGTGTGACTGCCTGTAGCCGTGAAGGCCACACAAGGACGTCAAGCTGCCTTTCCTTTTTCTCAACCGAGCCCCACTCACTTCCCCACTCCCCCCATTACCTCGTAGTCTCCTCCTCTAAACCCCACACAACCCATTACCTGCTAGTGGCCCCATGAAGTGAGTAGCATGTGTTTCATCCAGATCTTTTGGATGTAAACTAAGGAGCTGAATTTAGCGAAGGCCGAGTTAAACATAAAATATCAGTGATGTTTCTCTTCATTCATGACTGGAATAACTATCGGCTTCTTTTGGCTGAGAGGAAAAAAGTGCGTGCTGCGTGTTGAGAAACTCGATAGCTTGAGGTTGATAACTTCTATTACGAATCACGATTGACCCGGAAACAAGGAATTATGTACGACGCCACGAGACGTCAGCGCCTCTAGCGGCCACCCGAAGTACCTTCAATCACAGCAACCTTTCAATACGTGGCGTCTGCCAGCTCTAGCAACACACCACACTTTCGACAGTCACTGCTTCGGAAATAAATGAATGGAATTTCTTTAAAAGGAAGGGAGTTTATATAACTTTCTTAAGGCTTGTTCTTGGCTTAAAATATACATAAAATTCTGAAAAATAAGACAAAACAGCTCGCGTGGGAAATATTCTGCATTGCCAGAGAAATTGGTAACAAAGCTTAAAGAGAAATAATCAAATTTCCTACGAAGGAACTGTGGTCCTAGTATCAAAATTATCAAAATCTACATAGGATATCTGACCAGGAAATGAATGAGGAATAGGTGAAATCTAAATAAAATAAATAGAAAAGGGAGAAATTGAGAAAACACGAGAAAAAGCAGAAACAAGCAATCTTTCACATGCTTGCGAAGTCAGCTCCATTTGGACAAACAAAACCTTCCTCACGATTTTCGTCCTCAAAAGGACATACCTATAAAACCTTGGGGGGAGGGGGGGGGGGCTGTGGGGGAGGTATCCTCTGAGTTACTTAAAAAGAAAATAAATCAAGAAAAATATGAAACGGATCAAAAGTTTTACCTTATTTTTCGTATTACCTTTTCTTCAAGCCTTTTAAAGCATACTTTTCATTTTATTTCAAGACTTTAGAAAAATTGGGGTTACATATTTCGATTCAATCCTACATTTCAGACAAGTTAAGAAAAGTAATGATGTGTTTATTAAAACTTTGTTCAACCCTTACCCTCCCTCTCTCTCTCTCTCTCTCTCTCTCTCTCTCTCTCTGCGTTTATGTTTATACACACAATTTTCACTAAATTATTTACCAATATGCCTATTTTTCCTTACATAGAATTATATATTTTAGCATATCAAATCGAATTTCATTCGAAGCTTCGAAGTTCGAATTATTCTTAATAATCGTTATAAATAACGGTAAAAGGTAATTAAGAAGCAAATGAAAAAATAGAGGATCTAGATTAATATTTAGAGGCTAACTGGAGGCTGGCTGTATCAAATGATACAATATAAATGGAAACCAGACATATATATTAAATGCTGTATTATTTTTCCTTCTGCTGAAACTCGCCTTTTCCGTCCCTAAGATTTTCAGCAATGCCACCTTAAAGGACGAAAGTTTCTACAAGGAAAATATTGTGACATGTCAATCGTGCACGATGCCAACCGCTGGTGCAAGTTTCAGCATTGTTTGGTAATTTTGACGAAGCAAATGTATTAATCTGACGCTCAGCATACATTTACATGGTGTCATCGAAGTCCTTTAAATATGGTATATTTAAAGGACCTTGGGTGCCATTACTGATCGTCTGGATTTTGATCCTTCTGGCCTTGACCGACAGACAGTCGTAGTGACTCATGTTTAAATGACCTATTGGGTTTATTGATGGTCAGCCATTAAAGTATTGATCACATCTAATATAGTTTGAATTTGCATTATTGTTTGAGAGACCACAAGTGGACTGATGTGCTTCGGTGAATGTTAAAATATTAAACTAATCTTTGGCTATTCTAACATCAGGAAGACATGAAAGATGCATCTCAAAGCCAAGTGAAGAATGGGAAATCCCGGGATCTTCCTGTACAATCTCTCTAAACTTTTACTTTATATTGCAACAGCGGGGTTTTCCCCAGTTTGCACACCGTTGTTGAATGGGCTACCAGACCCCAACGTTGGCCCATATCACCTGAACTAAATGAATTAACCGGTATATGATTGTGGAAGCCTATTAGAAACGTCCCTGCTATTCTGGTGGACGGGAGTTACAGACCCGCTTACCCATATCACTTAAACGTATATGAATTAATCCCTAAATGGTTCTGGTAGCCTACTGTAAGAGCTCCCACCTGGCATTCTGCTGGGTGAGAGTTACAGACCCGCTGAAGCTCGATAGTTTCTTGCATTGTCTGCAGCCTCACCATCTTTGCGAGATAAAGGTCTGCCTGCTGAGTCATCAACAGCCATTGCCTGGCGCTACTTAGTCCTAACTTGATTGGGAGGGAAGGGGGAAGGGGGGGGGGG
>NC_090737.1:28983363-28985863 GCF_036898095.1 Palaemon carinicauda
ATTATTAATTTTTTCCGTCTTTTTACATCTGGTAATTAACCAAATTCTGTTCAGTCTAAGCTTAGTATATTTTTTATCAGTTATCTTATGCAGGTAGAAATTATAATAATTTTGTATTTAATGTAATATTTTGTATTGTGTAATTTCAATTATTAATTGTTTCTGCGGCCAGAGGCTTTTATTAAGATATGAGTGAATCATTATCAAAACCGGTTGAAATATATCTTAATGAATTACATAGAAAACTGGGGTCGAAGGCCAAACCTAGCTTGAGGCTCATGAACGGAAATGGAAGAATATTTACGAATTTAACATTTATTATCACCAATAACTAAATTAAGTAAATGAATCCTCCAGAAATGGCTTTTAAGAAGGGGCAAAGATTAAGTCAGTGGCTGGTAGAGTAGATTAAGTCTGTGGCTGGTAGAGTAGATTACGTCAGTGGCTGGTAGCGTAGATTAAGTCAGTGGCTGGTAGCGTAGATTAAGTCAGTGGCTGGTAGAGTAGATTACGTCAGTGGCTGGTAGAGCAGATTAAGTCAGTGGCTGGTAGCGTGCTGGTAGCGTAGCCTGTGAATATCTCAATGTATATCTACTACTACTACTACTACTACTACTACTACTACTACTACACACTAACTCGCATCGAAATCAAATCAAAAGATTATACATAACTCAGTTGATTAACGAAAAGATATTAGGAAACAAGTAACTTCCTATTTGATGAAAAAAAAATGAAACTTTTAATAACAAGTACGATTTTACTGTAGCGAATTAAGTTTACATTTCATAAAATTTTAAATTTCTTTTCATGCACTAATAATAATAATAATAATAATAATAATAATAATAAAAGAAGGTCGTAGTAACAGACAACAACAACAACAACAACAACAACAACTACTACTACAACTACTACGTAGTAGGTTGGGCAGGGCACCAGCCACCCGTTGGGATACTACCACTAGAGAGTTATGGAATCTTTTGTCTGGCCAGACAGTACTACATTGGATCCTTCTCTCTGGTTACGGTTAATTTTCTTTTTGTCTACACACACACTGAATATTCTGGTCTATTTTTTATATATTGCCCTCTGTCCTCATACACCTGACATCATAGTTACCTAAAAATTCTTCTTCACTCATGTGGTTACTGCACTGTAATTGTTCAGTGGCCACTTTCCTCCTGGTAAGGGTAGAAGAGACTCTTCAGCTATGGTAAGCAACTCTTCTAGGAGAAGGACACTCCAAAATTAAACCATTGTTCTTTATCCTTGGCTAGTGCCATAACCTCTGTACCATGGTCTTCCACTGCCTTGGGTTAGAGTTCACTAGCTTGAGGGTTCACTTGGGCACACTATTTTATCTTGTTTCTCTTCCTCTTGTTTTGTTAAAGTTTTTGTAGTTTATATAGGAGATATTTATTTTAATGTTACTTTTATTAAAATATTTAAATTTCCTTTTTTCCTTTCCTCACTGGGCTATTTTCCCTGTTAGAGCCACTGATTTACCCAACAGGATTGTAGCTTAGCAAGTAGTAATAATAATAATAATAATAATAATAATAATAATAATAATGAAAGACAAGTTCGTAGTAACAGACAATAACTACTACTACTACTACTACTACTACTACTACTACTAATAATAATAATAATAATGATAATAATAAGTAAAAGACAAGGCCGTAAAGTAACAACGACAGCTATGATAACTATTCTTGATATTCAAGGCCACCAATGGACGCAAATTAGGAAACGGGTGCGGCCAACCTCTGCGCCCAACTATACTTAGACACCGTTCGTGATTTTTATTCTCTTTCTCCCATATCTGAGAGGTGTTCCCACCACCACCAGCCGGACAAATGACTCTCACCCCCATCTATGCAGTGGTAATTCAACCTTCCAATCGGCAATTTAAAGGTTTTAAAGGCCCCTCATGAATGGCAGCGGCAAGGGACAGTGACATTACCCTATCAAGCAGGACGATGCCCCAGAGACTGACCATATAATCGTATGATCAGCGGCCAAGCCCTCTCTCCACCCAAGGTAGAACCAAGGAGGGCCAGGCAATGGCTGCTGATGACTCAGCAGATAGACCTATGGGCTCTCTCAAACCACCCTCCCCCAATCCTTTGCTCACAAGGATGGTGAGGTTGCAGCGACCACAAGGATGGTGAGGTTGCAGCGACCAAAGGAACTAACGAGTTTGAGCGGGACTAACCCCAGTCTGGCCAAGGCAAGGACGCTACCACCAGGCCATCACAACCACGCAAATCTTCGTTTGGCCATTTCTACGAGACTATGCAGTAAGTGCAAGTCTACAGTAGGTGTAGCCAATGATTTTAGCCTTAAGGAATCGTTGTAAACCTTATACTGTAGACGCTGTCTAAGAAATGATCTGTCAGAGATTTTAGCCTTCTGGAAGCATTCTATACATTGTAGAAGATGTTCAAAAAGTGAACTCTACATGCAGACAGACAGATTGTTGTTATTACCATTA
>NC_090737.1:28988363-28990863 GCF_036898095.1 Palaemon carinicauda
ACTTTTCTTATTTCGTTAAATCGACTTGTAAAATGACTATAGGTATTTTTTTTTTTTTAAATAAGTCATGTGTTTATAATGTTTATCAAGATGTGTTTGGGTAATTCATGAAATTTATTTTTCGTATTATTTTTCTAACTCAATTTCTATATTTTTCTTTAATTACAGGTTATTGAATATATCTTACACTCATTAAGTAGCTCATTACTTATAGTTTGGGTAAATTTGGGTAATATCCCTTACTGCATTTAGAGATTTTCTTGCTACCAGTTTGGATAAATGTTTCCTATTTATTTTAGACAAGTTTCTCAAACTTTTTAGTCGTATTCAATCATCACTATAATTTGCACTTTCCTAAAACCTTTTTTTTTCTTTTAAATGAAGCCTGTGTAGGCCTATCCGTTAGAAAATGCATCTTGCTCGACAAGATCGTTTAACTTTCACTGTTATAAGAGAGCCTTTAGCCCTAATCGCCATAGGTCTAATAATTCAGTTTTGGTAAAATGAAATCCCCGTATGTGAAATTGTTTGTGGTTCTTCCTTATGGATTTCTAAATTGTTCCGGAAAATCTAAAAATAGGCTTCACTACTCATTAGAAAAGAAGGAATGGATTATTTAATTTGGCACAATTGCTATGGAGTTGGGCCCCGAGAGGCCATGCAAGGCCAGTTACATAAATGTTAAAGTCTTCTAGAATATGTAATCTCCATAAGTAGACTGCAATACATTATCGTAATTTGATAAATACTGTGGTTACTTCAGTTTTCAATCGTTTAGCTGGATAGGCATTATAACCGCATTGCTTCACTAATATTAATGAATAAATATCACTTAATTTATAATAGCTAGGCCTATCTAAAATAGAAGCACTTCGATTATATCATCTTGTCGATAGTGTGATAAATTTAATTCCGTAGTCATTTGATTTGACAACGATTTCTAAATAAACAGTCCCGCTCAAATTCGACAGTTTCTTGCAGTGTCTGCAACCTCATCATCCATATGAGCCTATAGGTCTACCCGCTGATTCATCAGCAGCCATTGCCTGGCCTTCCCTGGTCTTAGCTTGGGTGGAGAGGGGGCTGGAGCCCTGATTATATGCATATATGGTCAGTCTCTGGGGCATTGTCCTGCTAGCTAGGGACTGTCCCTAGCCTCTGTCATTCATGAGTGGAATTTAAACCTTAAAACCTTTCTTCTACTTTCCATGCTTGCATAATTCTACAATGTTTCCAACTTTAATAGACAGAATTTAATTAGCAAAAAGTTCTCTCTTTCTTAATTCTAACGAACGAGACTCAAACACTGAGAAATTATGCCCGTCTCGGTCCTCTCACCTTAGTAAAAAAAAAAAAAAGTTAATATATATATATATATATATATATATATATATATATATATATATATATATATATATATTATAATTTGCGAACTTCCCATTTCGTGTAATGCATAAGTTAAGTTCATTTACAGAATTCAGTTTCATTCACGAATTCAGACTCATTCATGGAGTTCAATTTCATTCATAAATTAAGTTTTATTCAAGTTATTAAGTTTCATTCTCGGAATTCAGCTTCCCAGAATTCAACTTCATTCTCGGAATTCAGTTTCATTCACGAATTCAGTTTCATTCATGGAATTTAATTTCATTCACGAATTCAGTTTCATTTACGAATTCAGTTTGATTCACTGAGTTCAATTTCATTCACGAATCAAGTTACATTCACGGAATTTAATTTCATTCACGAATTAAATTTTATTTATTAGGAATTTAATTTTATTCACGAATTCAGTTCCATTTATGAATTCTGTTTGATTCACGGAATTCAACTTTATTTACGAATTGAGTTTCATTCAAATAATTAATTCCATAAACGGAGATCGGTTTCATTCACGGAATTCAATTTCATTCTCGGAATTCAATTTTATTCACGAATTAAGTTTCACTCAAGTAATTCAGTTTCATTCACGGACTTCAGTTTCCCAGGATTCAATTTATGATCATGTTTCATTCACAGAATTAAGTTTCAGTCATGGAATTCAGTTTCAGTCATGGAACTCAGTTTCAGTCATGGAATTCAGTTTCAGTCATGGAATTTAGTTTCATTTACGAATTCAGTTTCATTTACGAGTTCAGTTTCATTTACGGAATTCAATTTCATTCTCCTAATTCAATTTTATTCTAGGAATTCATTTCATTCACGAATTAAGTTTCACTCAAGTAATGCAGTTTCATTCACGGAACCCAGTTTCCCAGAATTCAATTTCATTCATGGAATTCAGTTTCATTTACGAATTCATTTTCATTCACGGAATTCAATTTCATTCACGAATTGAGTTTCATTCAAGTAATTCAGTTTCATTAACGGACTTCAGTTTCCGAGAATTAAATTTCATTTTCGGAATTCAGATTCATTCTCAGAATTCAGTTCCATCCACGAATTAAGTTTCATTCACAAAATTCAGTTTCACAGAATCCAATCTCATTCTCGGAATTCA
>NC_090737.1:28995863-28998363 GCF_036898095.1 Palaemon carinicauda
TTATCTATTTGATGGACCTGTTGACAAAGTTGAGGTTGACCTAGAGAGTGAAATTTCTCTAAGCGAGTGATGAAGGGGTTCTAAGACTTATTCAGATGATGGTGATTAAATATAAATAATAATAATAATAATAATAATAATAATCATAATAATAATAATAATAATAATAATAATAATAATGATGATCATGGGGATAACTAACAATAACTACAGCAATAACAATAATAATGATGATAATGGTAATGATAATGGTAATGATAATGATAACGATAATAACAATAATAACAATAACAATAACGATAAAAACAATAACAATAACAATAACAACAACAACAACAATAATAATAATAATCATAATAATAATAATAATGATGATGATCATGGTGATAACTAACTATAACTACAGCAATAACAATAATAATGATGATAATGGTAATGATAATGATAACGATAACAACAATAACGATAAAAACAACAACAACAACGATAAAAACAACAACAACAACGTTAAAAACAACAACAACAATAATAATAATAATAATAATAATAATAATAATAAATCAACCAATATGATAATCGAAAATCAATACAGCCGAACGAAAACACTTTATCCCTTTTGGCTGATGTTCTGAAGTCAACGTTTAAGGGTTGTGGTGGCTGATGTGGTAACGTCCCTGACAGGTGAACGCCAGACTGGGGTTCGAGTTCCACTCAAACTCGTTAGTTCCTTTGGTCGCTGCAACCTTGCCCTCCTTGTGAGCTAAGGATGGGTGGTTTGGGGAAGCCTATAGGATCTGCCGAGTCATCAGCAGCCTTTGCCTGGCCCTCCTTGGTCCTTGCTTAGGTGGAGGGGGCCTTGGGCGCTGATCATATGTATATATGGTCAGTCTCTAGGGCATTGTCATGCTTGCTAGGACAATGACACAGTCCCTTACCTCTGCCATTCATGAGTGGCCTTTAAACCTTTAGGAATTGGAACGTGTAGCTAACTTCTATTGTCAAATTATTACAGAAGATAGCGAGACTTTTGACTCGCCAAATATGCCAGTAGAATCTGGGAGTGTCATAGTGTCATATGATAAGTGGCCGATTGAAATGGGTTGTAGATTAGCAGTGATAGCGGCGAGATCTAACACAAGATTCTTATGTAGGAAATTTGGAAATTACAAAATAACATATTAACGTTGTGAATAACATTTACGGTTAATTAATTGTGAGGGAGCTGTATACATCATTTCCCTGTATGTGAAAGAAAAAATAAATATAAATTTACATGAAAGAAAAATAGAGATTATATAATTTTGCGCGAAAGAAAAAATAAAAATAATAAAATTTACATGAAAAAAATAAAAATTATATAATTTTACATGAAAGAAAAAGATATAATTTCACATGAAAGAAAAAGAATTTTACATGAAAGAAGAAAAAGATATAATTTTACATGAAAGAAAAATAAAGATTATATAAGTTTGCATGAGAGAAAAACTAAAAAAAATATATAATTTGACATGAAAAATGAAATAAAAACTACTGTACCTAAACTACCAACACCCTGCATTCCAAACTTGACTGAAAGGAACACCATTAAATCATGTCTATCAAATTCAGATCTAAAAAGCACAGAAATGATACATATAATTTTCATGAATATAGAACTTACAACTATATTTAATCATTTGTATAAGAAACAAATGTTATAGATTAATTTAAATATAGAATTATACTGACTTTAATTAAACACCAGGTACTGATTAGTTGCTTAATTTGATATAATTCCAAAGGAAATTAAGATCTCAAAGTTTAAGCAATTGGCAACTATATTGCAAGGAGAGGAGAAAAGCTGAAGCTCTCTCTTCATCTCACATTGCAATAATTGCAATGTTGCCCATGGTAATTCTGAACAGAATTATTGCTATTAGAACCCTGATAAACACTGATAAGAAAAAACGTTTTCTGGATAAAACTTCTTTTTTTCGGATACGTTACAAATATCATCATGCAAAATATGTTCACAGTTTGAGCATGACTACGTATAAAAGCACCAGGTCGTTCATTCCACACATTTGAACAGTTTGGCAAGATCAAGGTGATGGGAGATATAAGAACACGAAACTATATGATTGACAATACTTTACTTTAATGGCTGCTTTTCGGGTCCTGTACAGCAGGGGAACCTAACTCTCTACAGGACCTCCACATGCATTTTAGCACGTTCGTTCGAAAGCATTCAACATTTCACATCTTGTATTGGTCGCTTACTGTGAGTTTATAAATTATACTGTTAAGATAACCTCAAGCACTTGTTATACGTTCCAGACCTTCTCCGAGGATTTCTCAGAATTAATTACATAATTACATTCTATTTAATCTATTATAATATATTTCTCCCTCTTGATTATTTTCCATAGTGTGTGATCCTATCGATTTTCATCACTATTTTCCATTTATTATGTTATTGTTAATTTGGTTAATCCTTCCCACAGCTGCTTTAACAACAACA
>NC_090737.1:29000863-29003363 GCF_036898095.1 Palaemon carinicauda
CATGCTCTTCCCACTCCCCAAGAGAGATTAGTTCATCAAACGTTCAGCTGGGCTCCACGCGGCACTAGCATTGTTGGAAAACCCAGGCCTACATGGCTGAGGACTATGAAACACGACGTAGATGATGATGAATGGAGAAGTATTGAATTAAAAGCTCAAGATAGAGACGACTGTCAAAATCTAACCGTGGCCCTTTGCGTCAATAGGCGTAGGAGATAATGATGATATATATATAGCCTACAATCTCAAAAAGAAGGAAGATGGCCCCCTTCTAAAGCCAAAAATCATCATAATTTTTCGTGAGTGTGGTTTTTTATTGATCATTGTATAAACGGAATATATGTATCTATTTCTTAAAATGTAAGATTTCAGATGGTGCTTACTGTCTGGGTTTGTATATAAAAACTTATTTTGGGATGAAGCTGCTAGCCTATAACCTTGCCGAATCCCACCACAACCGACAAACCGCCAAGTGCATAACCCCTTTGCTAGGGTCAAGGAAGGCGCAATGGATTTAAAGGGAACGAACTAGGTCACGTCCCTTCCGAAGGATTGGATTCACGCCCCAAGTCGTGTGAGTTAAGATTTGAACAGGAGTCGAAGGAAAAGACACAAAAAAGCTTAACGTTCATGAAAAAAAAATAAAAACACGTAGAATTCCTCTTTCACGAATTCCAAAACAGAGTAGTCTAATTTGCGAGTGTCCAGATGAAAAAAATTTCTCATTCATAAGTTCCTAGAAAGGGCTCTATACTTTTGCGACTACAAAGAAGTAATACCTTTCTGTTTCATAAGTTCCAAAACAGAAGTCTTTTTTTCAGAGTACCACAAAGTAACAACTTCCTCTTCTAAAGTTCCAAGTACAAAGAAGTAAGAAATTCCAATTTCACGAGTTAAAAAAACAGAGTCGTCTACTTTTGTGAGAACAAAGTAAGAGTTTTTTCCCAAAATAGAAGTGTCTACTTTTGTGAGAACAAAGTAAGAGTTTTTTCCCCAAAATAGAAGTCTACTTTTGTGAGAACAAAGTAAGAGTTTTTTTTCCAAAATAGAAGAGTCTACTTTTGTGAGAACAAAGTAAGTTTTTTTTTCCAAAATAGAAGTGTCTACTTTTGTGAGAACAAAGTAAGAGTTTTTTTTCCAAAATAGAAGAGTCTACTTTTGCTAGTGTTAAGTAGTAAAAAAATTTTTTCCCAAAACAGAACTGTAATTTTGCAAGTGCCGAGAAGCAAGATTTTGCTCTTTCATGAGTTCCAAAACAAGAGAGTCTACTTTTGAGAGTGCCAAGTATTAAGAGTTTTTTTTTTTTCTCAAAACAGAAATTTTACTTTTGCGAGTACCAAAAAGTAAGATATTTTTTTTTCCAAAACAGAAGCGTCTGCTTTTACGAGTGACAAGTATTTTTTTTTTCCCAAAACAGAAAGTTTACTTTTGCCAGTGCCATGAAGTAAGTATTTAAAAAAAAAAAAAAAAACATTCTACTTTTGCGAGTGCCAACAATTAAGAACTTCCTCTTTCACGAGTTCCAAAGCAGAAGAGTTTATACTTTCACAAGTGCAAAGAAGCGAGTTTTTTTTCGGAGACAGAAGAATCTACTTTTTCAAGTACCCAGACGAAAGTTCTTTTTTTTTTCCAAAACAGAAGTGTCTACTTTTACGAGTACCAAGAAGTAATATTTTTAACCAAAACAGAAGAGTCTGCTTTTGCCAGGGTCAAGAATTAAGGACTTCCTCTTTTATAAGTTCGGAAAAAGATGTTTACTTTTCCTAGTGGCAAGACGAAAGTTACTACTTTTACGAGTGCAAAGAAGTAACAATTTTCTTTTCCAAAACCGAAGAGTCTACTTTTGCAAGTGCCAAGAAATAAATTTTTTTAAAAATTATTTTTCAAAACATAGAAGTTTACTTTTCCGAGTATAGAAGTGACTACTTTTGCGGGGTACCAAGTATTACGAATTTCTTCAAAGTAGAAGAGTTTAGTTTTGCGAGTGCCAAGAAGCAAATTAAAAAAAAAAATAAGTCAGTTTTAGCGAGTGCCAAGAAGTAAGAGTTTTTATTTCCGAAAATAGAAGAGTTAACTCTTTGCGAGTGCCAAGTAGTAGGAGTTTTTTTTTTTCGAAAACAGAAGAGTTTACTTTTGCGAGTGCCATGAGTTAAGATTTTTTTTTTCTTTTCAAAACACAAGAGTCTACTTTTGCGAGTGCCAAGAGGTAAGAACGTTTTTTTCAAAAGAGAATAGAAGCATCTACTCTTGCGAGTGCCAAGAAGAAAATTTTTTTTTTCCAAAATAGAAAAGAGTTTACTTTTGCGAGTGGCAAGAAGTAAGATTTTTTTTTTTCCAAAATAGAAGAGTCTACTTTTGCGAGTGCCAAGAAGTAAGATCTTTTTTCAACACAAAAAAGAAGCGTCTACTCTTGCGAGTGCCAAGAAGTACGAGTTTCCTCATTAGTGAGTCACCTCGTCTTCGAGCATCTTGCGCGTTCCAAGACGGTACGAATTTGGGA
>NC_090737.1:29015874-29025874 GCF_036898095.1 Palaemon carinicauda
AGAGAGAGAGAGAGAGAGAGAGGACGCTTAAATCTGTAACTCGGGAACCTTGATCACGTAACAGTGACGTAACAATGACGTAACAATCGAGGTTTACTTTCGTTTTCAGCAGTTGGCGCTTAGCAGAGCAACAACTATACTAAGTCAAGACCTGGATGGCGCAAGCAAGCGCACATATCTTGGCCTTTAGCAATCTGTACAAGAACACTGCCTCGAAAAGAGGAACTTTTTAGAGATTTGCAATCGGCCAATGGAAAAATTTTCATCTGCATGTGTTGAGTTGCATCTGCTAATTTCGAATAGGGAAAGGAAAATGAATAAAGGGAAAGTCTTGAATATTGCATAATATTTTTACCCAAATAGGCTGTCTTAACTGTTTCTCAAATGTCCTTGAGTAAGAATTTGATAAGTGTCCAAGAAATGGCGTTCACCTGGAGTATGTTCTTCATATTCGATTATATTTTTTTTCCTTGTAAACAGGTATTTTTTTTTTATTAAATTGTTCAAATTTCTATCACTTTATATTTGTTTCACCCACAATTAGATTACTTTAGCTTATCAATTCGGTCTATCCTTTCACAACAAAGTGTATAATAATGAATAACTTTTAGCAATAAAAAGACTTTTTAAGAATCGTTGATGGCAAAATATTCCTTTTTCTACAGCATTAAACTATTTCTTATAAAAATATTTCTTAGTATTTTTTACTATTTTTTTTTTACACAGAAAAGGCTAATTCCAGCCTTAGAAAGGTTTCGTTTCAGAGTTATCCCAATGCGAACGATCTTCTTACTCTCAGTTGGTTTCAGACATTTCGTGAAAGTAATTGAAATTTCGTGAAAATGCAGGAACCTCCATTAGTGTTTTTACGTCAGTACCGCTCACAGCAAATAATTAAAAACAGATTATGTTCACAATATATAACGAGGTAAACTTGAATAAGCAATATCAAAGAAAAAATATTCTTTTATATTGACATGGCTTATTTACACAGGTTACCTAAATAACAATAATTAACAACAGCGAAAATCTTATCAAACGTCTTATGACATTAATATTCAGAGATAATACGGTCGCTGATTGGTTGGGTGAAAAACGGCAGATGCCAAATGTCGCTATTAATGAAAATTCGAACATATTTCAGAGATCCTTCATTATCAATGGCCTCCCTGGGCCTAACCCCAGACCGTATAGTTTCGATTTAAAAATAAATCCTAACCACCATTCATTCATAGGATTTTCCTGGCGACACGAAAAATAGTTTATATTTCTATTGTCCTTTCGACTGTTTCAATACGTGTGGATTGAATTTATTATTTTACGTTATCGAGTATCTATTTGAGGATCTTTTTTATATGAAATAATTTTCATGAGTCTGTGCCTCTGTCATGAAGCGGACCAATGGAAAGAATGCTTTCCTTTGGAAAATTCAACATATTAATGAAAATATCGAAATGTGTTTCACGTCCCAAACATTTTTTTCAAGATCGTTCAGCACGTATACGGTAACTCGCATAAAAGAAAGAAAACGCAAGTCTTAAAATCCAAGTCTTAAATTTCAAGTCTAAGATTAAAGTCTTAAGATACAAGTTTTAAGATCGAAGTCTTAAGATCTAAGTCTTCAAATCTAAGTCGTAAAGATTCAAGTCTTAAAATCAAAGTCTTAAAATCAAAGTCTTAAAATCAAAGTCGTAAAGATTCAAGTCTTAAAATCTATATCTTAAAATAAAAGTCTTAAAATCAAAGTCCTACAGATTCAAGTCTTAAAATCTAAATTTTAGAATCAAAGTCTTGAAATCCAAATCTTAAAATCAAAGTCCTGAAAATTCAAGACTTAAAAGTCCAAATTTTAAAATCAAAGTCTTCAAATCAAAGTCTTCAAATCAAAGTCTTCAAATCAAATTCTTCAAATCTAAGTTTTCAAATCTAAGTTCTAAAGATTCAAGACTTAAAATTTAAAATATTAAAATCATAGTCTTAGAATCAAAGTTTTAAAATCAAAGTCCTCTTTATTTCACAACATATAATATTATATATATATATATATATATATATATATATGCATGCATGCATACATATACATACATTATATATATATATATACATATATATATATATATATATATATATATATATATCATATGAAATTCTGTATTAATTACTTTAAAAGCATAGAGAGAGAGAGAGAGAGAGAGAGAGAGAGAGAGAGAGAGAGAGAGAGAGAGAGAGAGAGAGGAGTTCAAGGCTAACCCCTCTCTCCTTCACCAAGAAGCAGATTAGCATTTTCTATACCTATTTTTTAACGTTGTTTGATCAAAGCTTTGACATCTAGTACCATGTAGTTCCACATGGCAAATGACTTCCACAAATAAATAAAAAATATAATTACGATTTCAAAACAAATTCAAAACAATTCCCTCGTCATAAGCCAAGGGGCATTGGCCCTGATTGAGAGAGAGAGAGAGAGAGAGAGAGAGAGAGAGAGAGAGAGAGAGAGAGAGAGAGAAACGGCCTTGGTCATATACGTAACAGTCTAAGAATGTATTTATAATAAAAAAAAAAAATATTCTCTCTCATAACAATTTACAATTGGCTAGGTTTGGGACACCAATAACTGTACTACTTTCACAAAAACTAATGATTGCTGTTACCTGGAAATCATTTTTGTTTGCTTGCATTCAATAAGTGCTCCGTTATGTACAGTGAGAGTCATTATGTGCCTGCATGCATAAACAAGAATTCAAAAGTGTACATATGTATACATGTACAGATATACATACAATTATACACTCATTTCCTAACACACAAATGCACCCGCTCTGTCTGTTTGTGTGTCTGTCTATCTCTGTCTGTCTGTAATATATATATATATATATATATATATATATATATATATATATATATATATATATATATATATGTATGTATATATATATTTTAATATACACACACATATATAATATATATTATATATTTCTATTATAATATACACATACATACATACATATATATATATATATATATATATTATATATTATATATATATATATATATACATACACACACACACACACATATATATATATATATATTATATAATATATTTAGGCCTATATATATATATATATATATATATATATATATATATATATATATATATATCCACACATATATAATATATATACACACATATATATATAATATATATACACACATATATATATACATATATATATGCCTAATGAATACATATATATCTAGAAATATAAGAGAAAAATAAGTTACAGTTCAATGGCAATGCAGATTGACACCAAATATACAGGGGATGGAGAGCATTTGGTCAACAAAATGAGATTATGAAACGTAGAATGCCATTTTCTATAAAAAAATATATTTAATCAGATTGTCTTACCCGTATTAACTTAGGCATCAGAAACTTGGAGCCCTTCTAAAGCCTTAGAACATAAGCTAGACACAACTCAAAGAGCTATGGAGAGAATAAAGATCGGAATACCACTAAAAGAAAGAAAAAAAAGAGAAACATAAATACGTGAGCAAACTAAAGCAAAGGATATCAAAACATGTAAGAAAATGAAATAGACATCGGCAGGACATATGAGACACAACAGATGGAAATTAAGAACATAATGGGTCCCTGGAGATTACAAGAAACACGCGAGGGAAGGGAAGACGATGGATTGACGAACTAAAAGTTTATGGCTGGGGACTAGCTTAGAAAAACCATAAACAGAGGCAAGTGGAAGGACGTGTTTTATGCCTTTGTTCGGCGGTGGACTAGCAACGGCTGATGCTGAGATTATACTTATAAATTCCACATATTTTAAGATTTCATTAAAGATATTACTCCAAAGCTGGCGAATTTGCTAAGAAACGAATCGTCTTAAAATGAGGATGAAAACCATAATTTCACAAAGGAGAACTGAAGTATTAATTAAACCTAAACCTATAACATCAGTTGTCATCCTCAGTATCAAGAATCCAAGATCTATCAGTATTAAAAATCCAAAATCCCCCACAATGATAAATACAATATTTTCCCCATAAGAAAATACAACACTATCAAGAATCCAATCTCTCCAATAAAAACAATCCAAGTTCTCCCACCATTAAAAGCCTAGATATCCTACTATCTAAAAATCTCAAGGCTGGATTTTTAACGATAGAAAGAAATACAAAAGTCCCGTTTTGCTAATAAAAACAAAGGTCTGACTTTTCCTTCGAGATGATTAAGTCTCTCTCCTAATAAGAATAGAAAAAAAATTATTAATGTAAATATACTATGATGTATATGTTATAAACTGTAAGATTGTAAATATGTATTTCATAATAAAAGATAGAAAAAATAAGAACAGGCAACGTTAATCGACGTAATTTATCTTTAAGTCTGTAAATATTGTGATAAAGAAATATTTTCTACCACTTACCACGGATGATATAGCACAAAATACTGATATATACCCTATATAGTAAAAAGCAAGTGCCAGGCTCATATATATATATATATATATATATATATATATATATATATATATATATATATATAATATATATATATATATTATTTCTCTCCTGTTACTCCTTGTGGTATTGTCAACCGTATGACTACGCGGTCTCTCTTCATCCCTCGGGTAGGGGAGGGAGAGGGAATAGTCATACCATGGTGAGTGGGTACCTCGAGAGGTAGTTAGGAAAGGGGGAGGGTGGGAAGGATTGAATCTGTGTGTACGTTCGTGCATAATATCTATATATATTTAGCCGTCCTTTTTGACGAGTCGCGTACACTAGTTTTTCATGAAGCCCAAATCTGATCGAGAAGATTGAAGACTTTAAAAGCCTTCTGGATAATATGATAGTAATTAGAGATCGCTTCTTACATCCTCAACATTCTCCCTTTCTAATAACTGTCAATAGCCTTCATTGTCACTATTTACAAATGTCTCTCACGATGACAAGTAGCAACAACGGTACAACCAAGACTTTGGGTACAACAAGTATTCATGAGTGACAAGGTAGGTGTGTTGACGCTTGTGAAAATATTGCGCTAATATAAGAAGATTTCCCTTAAAGTTCTAAAGGCCACTCATGAATGGCAGAGGCAAGGGACGGTAACGTTGCCCTATCAAGCAGGACAATGCCCTAGAAACTGACCATATATACATATGATCAGTGCCCAAGCCTCCTCTCCACACACGCTAGGACCAAGAATGGCCAGGCAATGGCTGTTGATGACTCATCATACATATATAGGCAGCGACCAAAGAAACTAACGCGTTTGAGCGGGACTCGAACCCCAGTCAGGCGTTCACCAATCAGGGTCGTTACCACATCGGCCACCATAATCCTAACCCGTTGCTTAGAAAGATAAATATACCATATTTTATAGCAACCTATTGGTATATGCATTAAATTCGAATATGATGGAACAGCGGAGGGGGGTTTAATTAAATTATAATGATTGTTCACTTAAATTACTGGATGTCTTTTTATTTTTTTCAAAATAACATTGTCTGTAAGACTACGAGATTAATTTCCATGGTTGAGTTGAAACAATGGTAATATTCATTTATTTTTGCTCTTAGGTTTTCTTAAATTCTCTCTCTCTCTCTCTCTCTCTCTCTCTCTCTCTCTCTCTCTCTCTCTCTCTCCTCTCTCTCTCTCTCTCTCTCTCGTACCAAATTTACCAGGGCAAATTTTCCTTTTATCAAATATATTTTGCTGGTTAGTTTCTAAAAAAAAATTGAACATTTCAATGGACCCTTCACTGGTAATGGAAGCCTATCAATATCATTCACAGCATAAAAATGAAAGGTTTCGGGAGGTTGCGGGAGAGTTGATGAACATTTTTCAAAATAAATGTTTTGACCTAAAATAATTGTTTTCACAAAAATTTAACCAAGACGGCAAATACTGTATATAATACATACATGTACGTATACATACAAATCCCATATGATTTACCACCATGCATGTTTTCCAATGAATACAGATTATGACTTATAAAAGCAAAATACATTTCGTGTATAATATACCCTTGACCAATCTTTCAAAACACCACGAAAATCTCAATTCAAATATTAGTGGCCATAAATGGGTAAATATTCATAAGATATCACAAAGAAGGAGAAGCTACTTAAATGTTTAAGGTGAAAATATACGTTGTGATCTTTGGCGGCAGATAGAGAAGAAATAACAGAAAAATACACAAATAACCACCAGCAATATTCTAATAACCTTCTTCTTATAAGCCCATTCGGGTATTAATTGTATACCAATATCCTGGCAGATTCTGTATGGAGATGTGATTATTTTCTGCTAACGACATCTGTCGGAATAAATGGGCATTCTATCAACGGGCTGACAATCCCCATAATTTACTAACATGAACTTTTTGCTAAGATTCATTAAAATGAAAGATTCATTAAAATGAAAGATTCATTAAAATGAAAGATTCATTAAAATGAAAGATTCATTAAAATGAAAGATTCATTAAAAAGACCAAAGAAAATCCCTGGAAAATGTGCCAAAAATAAGAGCAATACACAGGAAACCTATAAGGACAATCTATACATTGTTCAAAAAATTATTTCCGAAAGCAAATGTAATCAATGACCACTGAACTTACATAACTTTTTGATAATATTCATTAAAAAGCCCGAAGAAATTCTGAAAAATATGTGTCAGAATATGAGTCAATACTCAGCAAACCTATATAAGGATAATCTAGTCATCGTTCAAGAAATGAATTCCAAAAGTAAATGCAATCAATAGCTTAACTAATAATACCTTTTGCTAAGATTCATTAACAAGACAAAAGGAAATCCCTTTAAAAAAATGCTAAAATAGGAGCCAATACTCAGTAAACCTGTAAGGATAACCTAGACATCGCTCATGAAAAGATTTCCAAATGCAAAATCTCTCTCTCGCAGCGTGAGACTGGATCCGTCTGGCCACGTATTTCAAGATTTGGCCTCCTCGAAGGTCATCTGTATGTAAGCGATATCCAAATCAGTTGTCACAAGGCAAGCAACATCTCTCCTGCTTCTGGAAGTCTGTCTCTCTCTCTCTCTCTCTCTCTCTCTCTCTCTCTCTCTCTCTCAACACACAGAGCAATAGCTGCAGAGTTATTGATACCGTTATATAGTTTGCAAAACACATCTGGGACTTCTGCTAATTGGCTAAGAAGTAAAAATATAAGAATTATTAGTTATTGAATAAAATTTCAGATTGTATAACTAACACCAACGTAATGTGAATAAAAAACTTTAGTTGATGATGAAAATAAAAGTATTATCTATTAACTAGCCTTGATAACACAATATTCTGTACGATCATACATGGCAAAACTGTTAGTTCTATTAACATAGTCTATTCACTTATGTAAAACCATATGTACTTAAAATTACAAAACAAGGATGTACATAAGAGTGAAAAACTAAATATCACAAACCATTTAAGTCAACAATTGTAACTTTTCTAAGTATTTAAAAGCCTCATGCTGATGTATCATTATGATATCGAAACTGACATTTTTAAATTTAATTCGATGGAAACCTTTATTGGTGTAGCGGCCTACTTCTAAAACCCATTTTGAATTTCTAAGCCGGTTAATTGAGCTTTCAAAAAGTACACGGTACAAACACGTGCTTAAATTTGGTGTGGAGGAAATATTAACTGTTTTTAATGGCCTATTTCCAAAAACCAATTTGAATTTCTAAAGGCAGTTAATTGAGCTTTCAAAAAGTACACTGTACAAACGTGTGTTTAAATTTGGTTAAGGGAAACATTGACTGTTTTAAGGAGCCTGTTTCCAGAATCCATTTTGAATTACTAAAGACGGTTAATTGAGCCTCAAACTCTTGATTGTATGACTGTATGATTGTATACATAGTGCTGTGCTTGAAACGATGTACAGTAGTGGGATGGAGCAGACTCTGCAAATGCTGTGGAGGACGCGAATGTGACGTTCATTCTGATAAAAGGACATTTAGTATGCGTGAGCCAGCATAGACACAAGCATGACTCTCATGCTGAACAGCGAATGCACTCTGAGCCAGAGAGAGAGAGAGAGAGAGAGAGAGAGGGAGAGAGAGAGAGAGAGAGAGAGAGAGAGAGAGAGAGAGAGGAGAGAGAGAGAGAGAGAGAGAGATTCATCTGCAGTAGATCTAACCAACCGTGAAGAAATTGATTTTTTCTTTCTCTTTCGAGCAGGCTTTTAACGGCTCGCTAAGTCAAGCTGTTTGTTGATGATAACTTTTCTAAAACTGAAGAGACGCAAGACTTACGTACATGACACTAACAGAGAGAGAGAGAGAGAGAGAGAGAGAGAGAGAGAGAGAGAGAGAGAGAGAGAGAGAGAGAGAGAGAGAGAGGAGGACAAGGTGGATAAAGGGTTTTGACAGCATTGGCGACATCTGGTGACGCCTTCTTAGTCAACAGATTATAATCATCGAAAGTCATAGAGGAGTTTACTTTTATTCAGCAACAGCGCGAGACATTTCTCTCTCTCTCTCTCTCTCTCTCTCTCTCTCTCTCTCTCTCTCTCTCTCTCTCTCTCTCTCTCTCTCTCTCTCTCTCAGATTATTCTATCATACGTACGATGTTTTATAAGAATAAGAGAATTTTAGGACAGAATAGAGAAGAGAATTTTAAAATAAAACAATGTATGATGTCTTATTTGAAAGATGGTACATTTTAAACATAGTTTGATAAAAAGAAACTGCACTTGCTTCATGTTTTCGTTACAAATTGGCACTTACTGAATTTACATAGTTTTTTCGCAGGTTTAAAAAAAAAAAGAAAAAAAAAAAAAAAAAAAAAAACATTACCTAAAAATTGGGAAGAGCTGAAGATCATGATTGAACAAGTGACTAGCATTTGTATAATTCGACAATTAAGATGCGGAGAAAAGGATACTGTAAGATAATCCTGGATTTAGCTTCGGCTTAATTTACGAGGATCTAACGTCAACTTTACTTCGGCTGTTTTCGACACAAGTACATTATCAGCACATACATTAAATGTCAGACTCTAAAGTGAAATATCAGACTGTAATCAGGGATTCAGACGTCAATGAACAACAGTGGGCACTAATCAGTGATGTCAGATGTCAATGAACAACAGTGGGCTCCAATCAGTGATGTCATATGTCAATGAACAACAGTGGGGTCTAATCAGTGATGTCAGAAGTTAGTGAACAGAGGCGGGCTACAATCAGTGATGTCATATGTTAATGAACAACAGTGGGCTCTAATAACTGATGTCACATGTCAATAAACAACAGTGGGGTCTAATCAGTGATATCAGATGTCAATGAACAACAGTGGGCTCTAATCAGGGATTTCATATGTCAATGAACAACAGTGGAGTCTAGTCAGTGATGTCAAAAGTTAATGAGCAAAGGTGGGCTACAATCAGTTATGTCAGATGTTAATGGACAACAGTGGGCTCTAATAACTGATGTCACATGTCAATAAACAACAGTAGGCTCTAATCAGTGATGTCAGATGTCAATAAACAACAGTAGGCTCTAATCAGTGATGTCATATGTCAATGAACAACAGTGGGCTCTAATAAGTGATGTCATATGTCAAAGAACAACAGTGGGGTCTAATCAGTGATGTCAGAAGTTAGTGAACAGTGGTGGGCTATAATCAGTGATGTCAGATGTTAATGAACAACAGTGGGCTCTAATGACTGATGTCAGATGTCAATAAACAACAGTAGGCTCTAATCAGTGATGTCAGATGTCAATAAACAACAGTAGGCTCTAATCAGTGATGTCAGATGTCAATGAACAACAGTGGGCTCTAATAAGTGATGTCATATGTCAATGAACAACAGTGGGCTCTAATAAGTGATGTCATATGTCAAAGAACAACAGTGGGGTCTAATCAGTGATGTCATATGTCAATGAACAACAGTGGGCTCTAATCAGTGATGTCAGAAGTTAGTGAACAGTGGTGGGCTATAATCAGTGATG
>NC_090737.1:29028374-29038374 GCF_036898095.1 Palaemon carinicauda
AGAATTATCTTGTCCAACCAATCAGCATTCAGGAAACGTTTCCGAGCTAAAAGGGGCACCCCGGCGAGTCGGTGTAAATCTGCCTCACTAAAAAGAATTGACTATAGTGATATATTTAGATCGGAGAATTGCAAATAATTCATAATGGATACCTTGCATGTAAGGGGGAGAACTGAAATCATTGTTAATACGCAAGATTGACAAAAAAGAAAGAAGAAAAAAAACTTGGTCAAGCTGGTAACAAACCTTAGCTGCCAGGGGAGAGGGAAAAATGTTCTAATGATATAAAACCCGAAAAGATTTCCGGTCTCTTTGTTTGCATTATAGAACTTGATCTATATGATCCACTACTGGGGCCGGGGGAGCCATTCAACCTTGTCGGACAGAAAAATGGAATGAACTGAGAAAGGGATAGAAAAAGGCTAAAAAGTAGTTATTAAAAAAAAAAAAAAGCTGGGAAACAATAAGTGACTGGAAATGCTGACGCTACGTTGTCATCCTCTAAGATCTCATGCTGATTATCAATCAGCTATCTTATTATTTCACAGTTATGAAATGCATTGATAAACAGTTACATATCTAATTATATTGTCGTGAAATATCCCACATTATAAAGACAAGCAATTTGTTTACAAGTGATTGTTAATTGCATGAAATCCTGATGATGAAGATTCGTATTCCTCGGCCAACGAGTACTATCAAATCTCTCTCTCTCTCTCTCTCTCTCTCTCTCTCTCTCTCTCTCTCTCTCTCTCTCTCTCTCTCATTCTGCATATGGTAGTGAATCACACACCATATCTAGCTACTACCATTTACAAAGCACCAAACTTGCAATATATCAACTGCAGATCACCAGACTTGCACAACCGTCTCTAACAACTGGCAACTCATCTGAGTCATGTTATCGCTCTATTTTTAGAAGAACAGATACAGGATGCTAAGCAAGCACTTTTGTTTTTATATATATTTTTTTTTCATTATTTCGACCATTTTGTTTTTACGTAGTTTTTACAAACTAAGTGAAATCCACAGGTGTGTATATATACATACGCATACACACAGACATATATATATATATATATATATATATATATATACACACACACACACACATATATATATATATATATGTATATATATGTATATATGTATATGTATATATGCATATGTATATATATTATATATAAACATATATATATATATATATACATGTATATGTATATATATACAGTGTATATATGTATATGTATATATATATATATATATATATATATGTATATATATATATATATATATATATATATATATATATATAAATAAGGCTGTCCACGCAACTATGAGTAAACTACCCAACACACAAAACACACGCTCGTGCACACCCTCATCATAGCCAAACCAGTGTGTAGGTAGATTCAAATTAGGATATTAAAATATAATTTTTTATCGGATTTACATCTAAAACTGGACTACAGAAAAATTAACTTACTAGTGAAAATTTTTGTAAACGTTATCGAGTTATCAAAACCGGACGTGCCAAATATCTAAGAGAACTGCTATCATCGTGCAGACAACGCATCGTGTAGACACGAGAATAGTTAAAGATGGTTTCGAATTATTCGAGCCAAGATTTATATTTACTCTAAGTTCTAGAGCTTTCAAATAATACTATACAATAGCTCCCACTAGACATCCGAAAAATAAGGCTTCGACAACGTGGATTTGACAATAAACATCCTAAAGACTGACGGTTTTAAGGCTTTCAAGAGGAAACTGAAGACTTTCTTGTTCTGCGAGTGCTTCGATAGTGACGATTCAACAAAGGACGAGCAATATACGGTGTGAAATGTCCAATGTCTTCGAACGAACATGATAAAAGGCCTGTGGAGGTCCTGTAGAGAGTAGGGTTCCCCAGCTGTATAGGACCAGAAAAGCAGCCCCTAAAGTAAAATAAGTATTCTGTGTGATACGGTAATACTGAAGAACGTACACGATAAACTGATCTTGTAGGTCATGAAGGGCAGCGAGTTCCCTTGCATGATAGGATAAAAAAACAGACCTAAAAGTAGAGTAAGTATACAGTATATATATATATATATATATTTATATATATATATATATATATATATATATATATATATATATTTTTTTATATATATATATATATATATATATATATATATATATATATATATATATATATATATATTATAATATATATATATATATATATATATATATATATATGTATATTATAATATATATATATATATATTATAATATATATATATAATATATATATATATGTATATATACATATATATCAACATATATATCAACATATATACACATATATATACATATATATAAATACATATATAAATACATACATACATTTATGTATATATAGGCCTATATATATATATATATATATATATATATATATATATATACATTTATATGTATATACATATATATATATACATATATATATAAATATATATATAATATATATGCATATATAAAAATATACATATATATACACACACACACACACACACATATATATATATATATATATATATAAATATATATATAATATATATGCATATATAAAAATATACATATATATACACACACACACACACATATATATATATATATATATATATATATATATATATATATATACACACACACAAGTGAGTCCTTGATCTTGTGTGTATGTAAGTTCGTATATTTGGAGTTATGCTTTGCCATGAGAAAAAGAAACTAATTTGCGATAGAGCATTGATCTTCCGTTTACAGTAATGATTCTCTTTACCGACAATAACAAGCAGTTTTTGTACCCAGTCATCATAAACCCGGCAATCAACGAGAAATTTTCTGGATTATGGGAATAATAGCTGATCCCGTAAACGTAACGAAAGTGTTCGCTGTATAAAAAAAAAAAAAAAAAAAAAAAAAAAAAAATTGGATGGAAGCCAGGACTTCGTCTTCCTGCGTTGGTGTAATCAAAACAAAAACTATATTCTTCAAATGTTTCAAAATAACTAATTGTTATTATTATCATTATGATTTCTTGCTAAGCTACAACCTCATTTGGAAAAGCTGGATACTACAAGCCCAGGGGGCCCCACCAGGGAAAATAGCCCAGTGAGGAAACGAAACAAGGAAAAATAAAATATTTTAAGAACAGTAACAACATTCAAATAAATATTTCCTATATAAACTATAAAAACTTTAAAAAAAAAAATAGAGGAAGAGAAATTAGATAGAATAGCGTGCCCGAGTGTACCCTCAAGCAAGAGAACTCTAACGCAAGACAGTGGAAGACCATGGTACAGAGGCTATTTGAAATATATTATACCTATGTTTTTATCAATATATTTCTTTAGTCACTAAGGATAGAATCAATCATTCTTGCCTACTCCATCATCACGCTCAACACTAAACAGTATCCTGGAAGTTTTATTCCAGCTGTGACCAGATCGTAGAATGATCTTCGTAATCAGGCAGTTGGATCGGTGGAACTTCTGAAGTTCAAACTTACAGCGGATGTTTTTATGAAGGACAGGGTGACACGAATCTCTCTTCACAGTTTATATAAGACATTTATCATAACGATGTTGCTAATCTTCAGATATTTCATATACTTTATTCATTAATTTTCGTATGGTTCATTAATTTCGTTTCCACACTGGGCTATTTTTCCCTCTTGGAGCCCTTGGGTTTATAGCATCCTGCTTTTCCAACTAGGGATTTAGGTTAGCTAGTGATAATAATAATAATAATAATAATAATAATAATCTCAATTTTTGCATCGGATCAAACGTCACCACTAACCTCTCTCCATTGATCTTGTCCCAAATTTTCTAGATTTACATAGCTTCCTTGTTAAGCCATACTACTGCTTCATTGTTACTTTAACAGTTGTTTTCCATGTGTTATGATATCGTGTATTTGACAATTATCACAAACTACGCTGTAATATTCTGCACACGCTTGAAAAAAATGAACATGACAAACAAATCTCGTGGGGGTTTGCAACACGACGAAGCCTCTTCGTGTGGAGCGTGACCAGGAAAGCAGTCTTCAAAGGTAAAGTAAAAGTACAAAATCCCTTCGCTATGCATAGTTTTTATGCCATAATAGACCTCCCCAAGAGGCGTGAGAAGTGCGTATAAGATAACAAACCTTTAAACAGTACTACTGACCTCATGAATATATAATTTCCCCATCTACACTCACAAGCAGGAACGCAGACCAACAATGTTACTCTTTTAAATAAGATGGATAGATCTATTTTTAGATATTGCTTTTGACAACGACAATCATGTCACTACGATTGGAGTATTCCAATCTGCAGTGGCCACCGTGGGGATGAAATGGCCATACCACAGACATGAATAAAGACAAGTCTGAGACCTATGTCCTGCAGTGGACCAGAAACGGCTGTATTTGTTGCCTTTTCAGTGCAAAACACTAGCACGACCAAGGTTGTTTCCATAGTAGTTTGTTTTCGTTACACTAGAGCACATGAACACTGAGCGAATCGAACTTTACCGTATAACCAAACTATGTGACAAAGAACGCTCCTTGATGTACAGTTGGACGCAGGAGTTTCTGGCACACATCGCTCAATTCCTGTTCATCTAAGAGACAGATTGTGTAATAAACGCCTCCAATCTTATTTAATCAATGCAATTAATGATCTACGGTCCATCGGCGTTGAAGATCAAGCCTTCGAATACCTAAAAGACTACTTAGTTGGTTAAACAGAGGGGTACCCCAGGGGAGTGTACTTGGCCCAATCTTATTCTGCATGTATATTATTGGTCTATTGAAAATGCTACAAAGGCATGGCATGAAGTTCAAACTATTTGCAGATGACACAATTTTTCTCCTCCATACATGATATACAGTATATGACACTATTGAAACTCTAAACCGAATCCTTGATAGTGTTAGAGAATGGATGACATTTAAACAACTAAAATTAAATGAGAACAAAACTGAATTCATGGTGGTGGGTAAGAGAAACAGCGTGAGAAACTTGGGTGATATTCAAGTGAACATAAATAATGACTCGGTGCCGATATCTAGTAAAGTTCGAGATCTAGGTGTATTTCTTGACTGTAACCTGTCTCTAAATGCCCAAATGAATAATGTAATAAAAACTATTGGTTTTCATCTAAGAAATAATGCGTTTATAAAAAAGTACCTGGACGATAATTCTATAAAGAAACTTGTGATAAACTGTGTTATTACTAGGATTGACTACTGCAACTGTACTACAATTTACCAAAAGTGCAACTTCAGAAATTACATAACATAATAAACAGAGAAGCAAGACTGATAAAAGGCATCCCACCTAGAGAAAGGATCACCCCTATACTAATCGACTTACACTGGCTGCCGATTAAAGCGATAATTGAATTTAGAATATGTACAATAACCCATCAAGTTATCAGAACCGGTCATCCAAAATATCAAGAGAATGGTTACATATTGTGCAGCCAACAAATCGTGTCGACACGAGAATAGTTACAGATAGCTTCAAACTGTTGGAACCTAGATGTGTGTCTACTGTAGGCTCTAGAGCCTTTAAATATGCAGCCCCGAGACTATATAATAAGCTCCCATGAAACATTGGAATGATTGAAGATATTACGGCTTTTAAGAGGAAACTGAAGACTTTTTTTATTTAAAAAATCATACAACAGTGACGATTTAACAGTAAATGAACAATACGTTATCTGAAACGATAATTACTCTGAACGAACAAGGTAAATCGACAGTGGAGGTCTTGTGGAGAGTAGGGTTTTCCTGCTGTATGGGACCGGAAAAGCAGCCATCAAAGTAAGGAAGTAAGTAAGTAAGTAAGTAAGTAAGTAAGTAATTCCGAAAACAAATGGACTTTCTTAAGAGGGGGTAGCTCATAATATGGATATCTTTCGGGACAGTTTAAATCTAGGAAGTGCACCCTGTCACACCCTTACTTCGAGGCAAGTAACTAAAAAGATAGTGTAGGAGAGCTGGCCGAGGTGGTGGGCTAGGCTAAACACAGGAACTTGCCATGAAGTAAGGATGTGGTTGCATACACTTCCTCAGAGCGAGGTCAACCAAGAATTCCTGTGTTGAACTGTACATCAGTGAGCGTTCACTGTCACTAATGTTATACCGTAAAGTTCGTGGCTACTTTCCTCTTGGTATGGGTAGAAGATATTCTTTAGCTATGGTAAGCAGGTCTTCTAAGAAAATGACACTAAAAAATCAAACCATTTTTCTCTAGTCTTGGGTAGTGCCATAGCCTCTGTACCACGGTCTTCCACTGCCTTGGGTTTAGATAGTGTTCATGTGTCCCATTGTAACGAAAACTAACTAGTATGGAAGAGTGCTAGTGCCCTCCCCCCCAAAAAAAAAAAAAAAGATTTACCGAGATCTAAATATAAGAAATATCATAAAATTTATGCCATAAAATATGAGAAAAATATGTTGAATAAATTCTTAAAAAAAGATGGTTCACAATTAGTTCACTAGAAATGCACGATATGATTAAAAAAAATGCTATTGCGATTCAAGTTCTTTTGAGTTATAGTTAAGTAGAATTCTTCTATCGTAGATTCTTTTATTGATGCTTGATTTAAGACAAATCTGAATATAAATAAAGACTTCAGATCTTCATTGTTTCCGGCATTTTTTTCTCACAAGATCTCGATGAAAGGTTTCCATACATTAATACGCTCACAAATGTCTGTGGCAGAAACCCCTTAAAATGATATAACATTTGTTGCACTTTCATGATAATTTTAGTTTATCTATACATTTATGTAAAAAAAAAAAAAAACTTTAATTTTTAGTTACAGCAGATGTTCAATCTACTCCCGACGAAATAAAAAAAAGTTGAAAAGACAAAAATATTAAGAACAACCCGAGAAAGGTATTTATAATGACAATCACGATTCAACATAAAGATTTTCCTCTTTCATTAATAATTCTATCGATCATCCTCATGAATCTAACAATCTTGCTGACCCCCCCACCCAACAAAAAAGAAAAGATAAAATCAGTATGCAGAAGTATCAGGAATTTCCTCCTGGAAAGCCAGATGATGTACCGGCCTCGTTACTAACAATGAGATCGTCCCAGAAACCACTTAACAAGTCAAGACTCTTCACAATGCTTTGATACTATTCTATCTTATTTCTCTTCCTTTTGCTTTTTAAAGTTTCTTTATAGTTTATAAATTAAATTTATTTCAATGCTGTTACTGTTCTTAAAATATTTAATATTAGTTGTTAATTACTTCTCTTGTGGTTTATTTATTTCCTCACTCACACACACACACACTCAGATTGCCCGGACCTTCTTTCCGGACGGGGGCTCTTAGACAGTCAGTCATAGCCCCCAGTTTATTTCCTTATTTCCTATCCTCACTAAGCTATTTTCCCTAATGGAACCATTGGGCTTATAGCATCCTGCTTTGCCAACTTGTGTTGTAGCTTAGCAAGTAACAACAACAACAACAAAAATAATAATAATAATAATAATAATAATAATAATAATAATAATAATAATAATAATAATACTCTAGAGACTCTAGGAAGAATATATACAACGCGAGTAGGCACAATAATCCAGGAAAGGCATAAATCCTCCTGAGGAATTTCAACCCCTGGAGATTGAAAATCGCCTGTAAATCCGCTAAAGGGGATTTAGTTGTACATAACCATAACAAATCCTTTCTGAGTGTGGGATACCTTAACATGGTGAAAGGGTCTGTGTACCGTCAAGATCAGCAAAGCTGTACTATCGTCAAGACCCAGGAGCAGGAGCACACATGCTAGATTGGTTTGCTGTGAGCGATCAGACTAAAATCTCCCACCATCACCAATCCGCATTGGCCAGAGTGGTGATGAAAACTGACCAAACCCCAAACATGAATAAGGACATGTCTGAGGATTCTGTCCTTCGGTGGACTAAAAACGGCTGTATTTGTTGTTGTAACCATAATAAAAAAAAAGTGACATGGATATTTCCGATGCCTTCGGTGATGTGTAACAGCGAAGCCCAAGACAACGTAAAAAAAAAAAAAAAAAAAAAAAAGAGTAAACGAACTGTCTAAATGCTGGCAAACAAAAAACTGAAACCGTTGAAGAATGAACTTAATTATTAATACCAAATTCAAACCCGGACATAAATACAGTCGGATCATGCCGGACATGTAAATATGACCAAGGTTTCCCATTGACAAAAAAAAAAAAAAAAAAAAAAAAAAAAAAAATTACTATGCTCGTCGTATATAATATGAAAGGGTACCGGAAATTCCTGAGATTGAAGGGAGAAGGACCCCCTGTTTTATTATAGCACATTGGGCACGCGCAATCTCGCTTCATGTTGACAATAAAGAGTGGTAGCTCTAAAAGGAACAACTGCCTCGCACTTTTGGCATTTCCCTTTTTCATTCTTGCAGATGAGTAAACAGCGTTGTTAACACTCACCCAGAGAAAGGAGGCGACTACAAAGTTGTGCTCATAGGATTGCCGGACGAAATATTAAAAAGTCCTTAATAGATGCTGTCCTATATATCAATAGCCGAAATATATATAGCTGCTGCTTACAGTTCGACATCATCATCAGCCGCTTCTAGTTCACTACAGAACAAAGGCCTCAGACATGTCCTTCCACTTGCGTCTGTTTATGGTTTTTTTAAGGCAGTCCACACCCACAAATTTTCTTAGCTCGCCAATCTATCGTCTTCTCTTCCTTCCCCTGCTTCTTTTGTAATCTGTAGGGACACATTCTGTTGTTAATACTATCCATCTATTATCTGCCCTTCTCATTATTTGTCCTGCCTACGTCCACTTCTATATTCAACACATACATACATACACACATCACACCCTTTCTGAGTGGAGATTCCTTATCATGGTGAAAGGGTTTGCGTATCACCATGATCAACTAGGCTGTACTAGTCAGGGCCACACGTACTAGATTGGTTTGCTGTGAGCGATCAGACGCGTCTTCAACCATCACCAATCTGCAGTGACCAGCGGCGTGATGAAAATTGGCCAATCCTTATATATCACTAAGGACATGTCCAAGGCCTTTGTCCTATGGTGGACTAGAAACGGCTGTATTTGATGCATTGCCGTGCGTAACAATTGCGCCACCTATATAGGCATGAAACTACTTTAACTTGTGTATCTATACATAGTGAATACATTTTGCTTGATCTTTAATAGTTCAATCACGCCAATACACTCACGCAAGCACACAAACACATACTTTGGTACGGGGTTCACGAATGGTCTATACAAACACATACTTTGATATACGTTGGTCGTGATTGGTCTATACAAACACAATGTGATACGCTAATTGTGATTGGTCTATCCAAACACGTACTTTGATACGCTGGTTGTGATTGGTCTATACACACATACTTTGATACGCTAGTCGTGATTGGTCTATACAAACCTACTTTGATACGCTAGTCGTGATTGGTCTATACAAACATACTTTAATATGCTGGTCGTGATTGGTCTATTTAAACACATTCTTTGATCCGATGGTCATGACTGGTCTATACAGCCCTTGGAAAATTAATCAGAATTCGACATATAAATGGCATGTTATATATTGCATGCATATTTATACTATAAAAGCTAAAAAAATATAAATTAATTAAGTGGCTGTAGTAATAACAGTCAAGTACGAATACCAGTAAAGACTTCTCTACACAATTATGGTTTCTGGTAATTAAAAGCACATACGGTGTATAAAACGGCCTCAAAATCATGAAAGCCAAACATTACAAAAATATTTTGTTCTAAACCACTAACTTATAAAGTTATTACTGTATAAATTAGCCAATTCTATACTGACAATTGAAGGGTAATTCAATATCGGAAGTTTACATATTAGATGAATCAAGCAAGAATTTCGAATCTCCACTATTTAATAAATGAGCAAGTGTCTGGCTGTATGTATGTATGTA
>NC_090737.1:29040874-29090874 GCF_036898095.1 Palaemon carinicauda
CCAGAATCTTTCTCAGAAGATGAAATTTTCACCAATTCTCAGTAAATGTTACCAAAATATGTAACCTCTCGCCCGACATTTATAACCTGTAGGGCTCCTTAACACCGCACTATTTAGTACCTGCCCGTATCTGTCTGAAACTTTTGAGATAGTTTTATATACTTTTCTCTGCAGATGGATTATTGTGTCTCATAATGACGAAAGCTGGCATTTGATTAGTTAGATCAAATCCTCTATTCATAACTGATAACTTTCAAAGGCAAGAAGTAATTCCTGCCCAGTAATAAAAGTGACAGAGCTTTCTGAAGATATTCGTGTGCTCACCAATATCTATTCTTACACAACACTCTAAGCTATTTATAGACTAACTGAAGACTCTCCCGCTCACCAAACCAAAAGGTGATCATCTGTCTACAGTCATGTTAGGGAAATGTTAGACATACCAGCAAAAACAAACTATTCCAAATTGAACGTCAAAGATGTAACTACCAATATCACTAAAGTAACAGTCATAAGGGTAAGCGTGGCTGTTTATAAATGACAAATCTGTTGTGCAAAGCTGTCAGCGTCGGCTTCCGATTTGTTATTTAAAAATAGGTTTCTGGAAATGTCCTTCAATCTGTGATTTGAAAAGTGATTTCTCTAAATTTCTGCATTTAAGCATACAAAATAATTAACAACCAAAAATGGACGTTTTCAAGAAACACTAACTTGACGTTCTATTTCTTAGTGTTTTACAGAGTTGCATTTCACGATGGGATTTATATATGAATTTGTGCCACAAGGGTAAGCACTGGGTCCTGGTAGGCCGTTCAGTGCCGATGTGCAACAGGATGGCAAAGGATATATAGTAAAGCACAATGTTATAAATTACGCTGCACAGGACTTCGATGAAAGCATACAGTGTAGGGCTTGAGCAAGGCCAATGGGCTTGAGGTGAACTGCCTACATCTCGCGATGCTCCCCAGCACAGTTTCCACTGTCGTCCTCGTTCTTGCACACTAATCTCCGTAATACCTGAAACTGTATGCATTCCGAGAGGACTCGATTAATCAACCAGTTTGATCTTTCCTCCGTAATTACTTCCCGATTATGGAATTCTTCTCTTCCTTCTGTGTTTCTTTTCCTTAGGAGTATAAGCCTTCATTACAGTATTGCCAATCTCGGTTCGTTTACTATTGATATAAAAGGCACAGACGAATACCTCATGCAAGATAATATCCTAGGTAACCTATTTTTCGTAAAACCAAATTTTACTAGATTCTAATGGGTTAGGTGTTAGGTTGTGGCTGGATAGGGTCCGTTTACCTTTGCTTGAATAAAAATGTAACGGATTATACCAATAAGCTCTAACTTCACATCAGAGAGACTGAAGATATTAAGGATTTCAAGAAAAACTGAAGAATTTGTCATTTTCAGAGTGCTTCGATAACATGGATTTGACAATTAAGGGGGAATACACTGTGATATTCGCTCTCTCTCCCTCTCTTTGCACCACAAAAATGTAAGAGAGAGAGAGAGAGAGAGAGAGAGAGAGAGAGAGAGAGAGAGAGAGAGAGAGAGAGAGAGAGAGAGAGAGAGATTAAGTATTACTTTATGCGAATTTCGAACAAAAAGTCAGTATAAGGAGCAAAAAAAGGAACAATGAGAGAGGGGCGAAGGACGTATAGGACATACAGATCTTGTAGGTCCTGTAGGCCACAGGAATCCCAACGGGATAAGGCTATGAAAACAGCCTCTAAAGTAAAATGAGTAAGTAAAGTAGAATGGCGAAAATAAAAGTAATCCGAGTTAGCACATTTCCTCAGAAAAATAGTCTTGACAATGTTAAATATCTGCAAAAAAAAAAAAAAAAAAAAAAAAAAAAAGCCATTTTTTCAATAAGCCTCGTATTTTCCTCTTTTCTTTAAACCGACTTATAAGTTCGATAACCCCCTTATTTTCCTCTTTTCTTTAAACTGACTTATAAGTTCGATAACCCCTTATTTTCCTCTTTTCTTTAAACCGACTTATAAGTTCGATAACCCCCTTATTTTCCTCTTTTCTTTAAACCGACTTATAAGTTCGATAACCCCCTTATTTTCCTCTTTAATTTAAACCGACTTGTGAGGTCATCAAGAAAACTAACCTCATAAGGTCATTGAGAAAACTGACCTTATAAGATCATCACGAAAACTGACCTCATAAGGTCATTAAGAAAACTGACCTCATAAGGTCGTCAAGAAAACTGACCTCATAAGGTCATCAAGAAAACTGACCCCATAAGGTCATTAAGAAAACTGACCTCAGTAGGTCATTAAGAAAACTGACCTCATAAGGTCATTGAGAAAACTGACCTCATAAGATCATTAAGAAAAATGACCTCATAAGGTCATCAAGAAAACTGACCTCATAAGGTCATCAAGAAAACTGACCTCATAAGAATTCTATTTTCTGTATAAATACGAAACCGTTTTTAAATACGAATTATCCGGCGTCACTAAGAGGTTGAACTCATAAGGATTCCATTATTTAAACAAGAACATTCTTGTGTTTTTATTTCCCTGCGTCGAAATTATCAACCACAATCAAGTTTGTCAGTTTTCCATCTACTTACTTTAATTACTTTGAGGGCAGCTTTCCTGGTCCTATTACTACAGGACCTATAAGATCAGTTTAGTGTATACACTCTCACACTGTTAAAAATTTGCATAAAAACGGTAAATTCCTAGCAACATTCATTCCTGGATTTTAAAACGGATATATTGACGTAAAGGAGTGATATTACGGTCACCAACCCGTAAAATATAATAACAAAATAGGGTAAAATTACGGTCACCTGTATTTTACTGAAATACGGCTGAGAACAGTATATTTTCGCGAAGAATTTCTGATTAAAATTACGGTTTTTTAAGAGTACGTATTTCGCGTACTACACACCGTATTGCCTTATTTTTTATCAAATCCACATTATTCTATGGCACATCACTAGTCAGCTGATGTGGTCTTTTCTACCCATTTAACACAATAAATGCATGAACTGCATAGTTTTCAGCGAAATACTTCCTTCGCCGAAGAACACTGGATAAGCAATACGTCTTAATAAAATTGCAAAGACAATCTCTATTATGTCTCCCGTGTAACACAGCTAATATACTCTATCGACTATTACAAATCTAACCTAAATCGGTAGCATTACTTTGCTTCATTAAATATTTACATTTGTAATTAAGATATGTTGTCTAAATGAGTAATCACGTAAATAAGTCAATGATATTTGTTAATTTAGAGTGACTTTATATAAAACTATCAATTGCAGGACATATTCAGCGATAAATCTAATGAGTCCGCAGAGAGAGAGAGAGAGAGAGAGAGAGAGAGAGAGAGAGAGAGAGAGAGAGAGAGAGAGAGAGAGAGAGAGAGAGAGAAACTCATACGTTACTCTCATTGAAATGTTAAATATTATGTGAAATTCAAGTTTACTGGATCGCAAGAGTATCTACACATTAAGCTTAAGCTTCAGTTACATCAATATAATGGCCTCTGTAAAGGACCCAATCAATGAAACAATAATAATGTAACGAATTCTCTTATTAATGCCATTGTCTAATCCTTTGCTAATTTTATCCTCAACAAACAATAATAATAACATATGCCGCCGTTTCTAGTCCACTGCAGGACAAAGGCCTCAGATATGTCAAGTCATGTCTGGGCTTTGGTCAGTTCTCATCACCACGCTGGCCAGTGCGGATTGGTGATGGTGGGAGATTTTCGTCTGGTCGCTCATAGCAAACCAACCTAGTATGGATAGCTCTGACTAATACAGATTTGCTTATCATGGCAATATACAAACCCTTTCACCACATTAAGGTGTCCCTACTCTTTTCAAAACACATCATATCTGGATCAAGAAAAAAATATTATGAACGTACCACCTCATTATAAAATTATTATAATTTGTTTTAACATGAAAATTACCCAATTTTCTTTACTGTTACTCAACTAAATAATTATAATCCCTTTCAGCATACCCATGTTCTTCCGTTAGACCCTCCCCATCTTCAATTTTTTTCCCGAGATGACGCCAATGTTCAGAGTAAGTGTGATGACAAAGTTCAGATTGAGGATAATGCTAACGTTCAGAGTGAGGATAATGGGAACGTTCACAGTGGGAATGATGCCAACGTTCACAGCGAGGATGATGCCAACACTCAGAGCGAGGATAATGGCAACGTTCACAGTGGGAATGATGCCAACGTTCAGAGCGAGGATGATGCCAACACTCAGAGCGAGGATGATGCCAATGTTTAGAGCGAGGATGACGCCAACGCTCAGATCGAGGATGATGCCAACGTTCAGAGCGAGGATGATGCTAACACTCAGAGCGAGGATGATGCCAATGTTTAGAGCGAGGATGATGCCAACGCTCAGATCGAGGATGATGCCAACGTTCAGAGCGAGGATGATGCCAACACTCAGAGCGAGGATGATGCCAATGTTTAGAGCGAGGATGACGCCAACGCTCAGATCGAGGATGATGCCAACGTTCAGAGCGAGGATGATGCTAACACTCAGAGCGAGGATGATGCCAATGTTTAGAGCGAGGATGATGCCAACGCTCAGATCGAGGATGATGCCAACGTTCAGAGCGAGGATGATGCCAACACTCAGAGCGAGGATGATGCCAATGTTTAGAGCGAGGATGACGCCAACGCTCAGATCGAGGATGATGCCAACGTTCAGAGCGAGGATGATGCTAACACTCAGAGCGAGGATGATGCCAATGTTTAGAGCGAGGATGATGCCAACGCTCAGATCGAGGATGATGCCAACGTTCAGAGCGAGGTTAATGCCAACGTTCAAAGTAGGGATGATACCTATGTTCAAATTGAGGACGATGCCGATGTTCAGAGTTACTATGAAGCCAACACGTTCCGAGTGAGGACGATGCCAATGTTCAGAGTGAAGCCGATGCCACCAATGTTCAGAATGAAGCCGATGCCAATGTTCAGAGTGAAGCCGATGCCACCAATGTTCAGAATGAAGCCGATGCCACCAATGTTCAGAATGAAGCCGATGCCAATGTTCAGAGTGAAGCCGATGCCACCAATGTTCAGAATGAAGCCGATGCCAATGTTCAGAGTGAAGCCGATGCCACCAATGTTCAGAATGAAGCCGATGCCAATGTTCAGAGTAAGACCAAGAAGAAAAAACTTCCATCTGTTCACAAGCGGGTGACCATAGCCCTTGCGTCGCCAGTTTATATGAAAGAACTAACTCAATCACGTCCCACACTGAATAAACCGAGACCCGTTACAGCGGTGTCTGATCTAGGCGAAAAACGCTCCTTTTTCAACGTTGCTGCTTAAGATATTGCCAAGAGAATCTTATAAATTGCTCCTCATTGAAAATTTCACGTTCGAGTAATCCCTACGCATTACGTATGTTTCATTTCACTGAACATTTAATTTATAGGATTTTCTATATGTTTGTTCCGCGATATGTTCCCAAAACTGGAAATCAAAATTGCCATCTTTACTCTACGGCCTGCTTTCCTGGTCCTATCACGCAGGGGAACCCTACTCAGCACAGGCACTACAAGATCAGTTTGTAGTTTACATTCTTAGGTATTTAGCATATCACACTGCTTAACTGGTGTTTATTTGTGAAATTCACATTAACTAAACACTTGGAGAACGAAACATTTCTCATTTATCAATTCCTGATCTTGTACAATGAATTACACAGCTCGTTGACGAGCTTATTAACGATTTGAAATCAACGTCTCACAAGCTACAGGGGTTTTCTAAACAATGGCGTAATTCCATTGACTTGGACTCACTGCTTCTCTGTGATTTTAGCACAAATGGAGACGCGCCAGAAAGCATTAAGGGAAATTGGTTTATGGAAAATTAATATTTGCTTAGGAACTTCAAATAAACGTTGATAGGTTAGTGAAATCTGCAAGAAGCCATTGAAGCTTTATGTTCCATAGCAAAAGCATATCTGAGAGAGAGAGAGAGAGAGAGAGAGAGAGAGAGAGAGAGAGAGAGAGAGAGAGAGAGAGAGAGAGTTCAAATAAATAAATTCAGCCATATTTTGATTTTTCCTTTGTCTGGAAACACCGAAATAACGATAAAAATGTTAGTTTTTCTTCCAATAAAATATCCAGCTGTTTAATTCAACACCCGTAAAATTAAATATCTTTTAAAATCTCGGCAAGACTTGAATATTTCAAATACTCGCCCTGAAGCTTCAAATTTTTATTTTCCAGTTTTTGTCGTCAAACATCTCAGTTCTCAATTGACTTTCTTCAGCCTCCACATTTCTCAATGAATTTAAATGCCACTTAATTAATTATCCATAAGACCACGCTCTGAGTTCATTGCTTGTTTTCGTCATCATTAATTTTAGGGAAAGTGAAGCCTCTAACTAGTTGCTCTATCAAAATGCCGGGCTCTATACTGCCACAAAACTATGGAAAGCATTTTCAATTCACAATCTATATTTTCAGTTAGATGGGTCAAATGATTCTCAAAATTCTGTGATTTGAAAATCCTTTTGCTGCTATAACATAAACACATCCCTGATATTTCAAGTCTGAATACTTATGTACCTATTAAATGCTTTTCCAGTTTCCAGAATGAAAAAAAAAAATACACAAAGGACGACAATTGTGCAAAATATTCTAAATAGTTATATAGATCTGTTAGCAGTTCTGCGAATATATTCTGTTATACCGTTGAAAGAATAGATACTAGCTTGGCAGATGCCGACAAACCGTAGTCTTGCTCAGTATCAAAATACAGAAAGCGACAATGGAATTTCACCTCGAAGTTGGGTAACGTTTACAGCAATTTTGTTTTTTAAGGATAGATTAGGCAGCTTTCGATGAAGAACATCACCAGACAACTAGCCCACCCTTACCGCAATGATGATTTCTTAAAGGATAAAGGCGTCCATTCTGAAAATGCTGATTTCTGAAGCATGAAGTAAGTGGGTAGTAGGTTGGTCAGGGCACCAGCCATCCGTTGAGATACTACCACTAGAGAGTTATCAGGTCCTTTGACTGGCTAGACAGTACTACATTGGATCTTTATCTTTGGTTACGGTTCATTTTCCCTATGCCTACACATACACCGAATAGTCTGGCATATTCTTTACAGATTCTCCTCTCTCCTCATACACCTGACAACACTGAGATTACCAAACAATTCTTCTTCTCTCAAGGGGTTAACTACTGCACTGTAATTGTTCAGTGGCTACTTTCCTCTTGGCAAGGGTAGAAGAGACACTTTAGCTATGGTAAGCAGCTCTTCTAGGAGAAGGACACTCCAAAATCAAACCATTGTTCTCTAGTCTTGGGTAGTGCCATAGCCTCTGTACCATGGTCTTCCACTGTCTTGGGTTAGAGTTCTCTTGCTTGAGGGTACACTCGGGCACACAATTCTTTCTAATTTCTCTCTATCTTCTTTTGTTAAAGTTTTTATAGTTTATATAGGAAATATTTATTTTGATGTTTCTATTCTTAAGATTTTTCATTTTTCCCTTTTTTCTTTCCTCACTGAGCTATTTTCCCTGTTGGGGTCCCTGGGCTTATAGCATCCTGCTTTTCCAACTAGGGTTGTAGCTTAGCAAGTAATAATAATAACAATAATAATAATAATAATAATAATAATAATACTCTGATGATCTTAAAGATGGACAAATCCACTTTTACCGCAATCATGTTAAAGTCGTCCACTCTCAAAAGCTGATTCCTGAAGCACGATGAAAGCCAATTACTACTCTGATTATTTCCTTAAAAGTTAGCTACCTTCACTGTGTAGCCAATTCACATTTGATATAAAATTTCCAGATAACCCCAGACACATTTTCTGAATAGAGACACGGAGTAACGCAATGCAAATAGCAACAGGAGACTTGTCTCAGTAACTCTCACTGGCCTTTACATTCTACTTCGTTCATTCTAAAGATTCGTCCAACACTCGAGATACCAGCATAATAAATGGGGGAACCAGAGAAGTGTATAAGTTTTATTTTTGATATCCCGAATGTATTATAAAGGTTGTATTTTTCTTTTATAAAGCAAAACATCATTGAAAGCAAAGAAACCGACAGAGAAGTAAGCAACCGCACTCGAAAAGGAGGAGAGTGGGATACATTGGCCAATATCAGAGAGGGTATTCCAATTACATTGTTAAAAATTTGCAATAAAAAACGGTAAATGCCTGGCAACATTTATTCTAGGATTTTTACCGTTTCAAAAACGGATGTATTGACGTAAAGGATTGATATTCCGGTCACCAACCCGTGAAAGATAATAAGGAAGTAAGGTAAAATTACGGTCGCCTGTATTTTACTGAAATACGGCTGAGAACAGTATATTTTTACGGAGAATTTCAGATTAAAATTACGGTTTTTTTTTTCTAACAGTGTGATGCAGTATACATTTGATCATTCATATCCTCACCAAAAACGATCATGGTGATATCTTAAAACATTTTCTCTTCGCACAACACCAGGAAACTGAAAAACTATGACGAGATAAATCTCAGACTTGGTTCTTACTGTATCATCCTTCTCATTCTTAACACAAATTTCCGCAAAAACCTAAAACTGGCTTTTGCAAAATCGAATTCACCAGGCCAAAAATACAAAAATTAAAATACCAATAAATGTACATTTCCAATGCAAACTAGTGTGAATCTATTATGCCCTTTTTCATGGTGATTTACGTCTCCTACTTTTTAATAGTCCTAAGGCTACAAAATGACCAAAATGTTGCACGAAATAACTATTACGTCTCCTATTTTTAATAGTCCTAAGGCCTACAAAATTAATAAAATGCCACACGAAATAACTCTATTAGGTCTCCTAAATTTTAATAGTCCTAAGGCTTATAAAATGACCAAAATGCCACACGAAATAACTCTATTACGTCTCCTATTTTTCAATAGTCCTAAGGCCTACAAAATTAATAAAATGCCACACGAATTAACTCTATTAGGTCTCCTAATTGTTATTAGTCCTAAGGCCTATAAAATGACCAAAATGCCACACGAAATAACACTATTACGTCTTCTACTTTTTGATAGTCCTAAGGCCTACAAAATGACCAAAGTACCACCCAAAATAACTCTATTACGTCTCCTACTTTTTGATAGTCCTAAGGCCTACAAAATGATAAAAATGCCACACGAAATAACTCTATTACGACTCCTACTTTTTGATAGTCCTAAGGCCTACAAAAGGATAAAAAAGCCACATGAAATAACTCTTTTACGACTCCTACTTTTTGATAGTCCTAAGGCCTACAATATGACCAGAATGCCACGCAAAATAACTATTACGTCCCCTAATTTTTGATAGTCCTAAGGCCTATAAAATGACCAAAAATGTCACACGAAATAACTATTACATCAACTTTTTAATAGTCCTAAGGCCTATAAAATGACCAAAATGACACATGAAATAACTCTAATACGTCTCCCACTTTTTAATAGTCCTAAGGCCTATAAAATGACCAAAATGCAACACGAAATAACTTTATTACGTCTCCTACTTTTTGATAGTCCTAAGGCCTACAAAATGACCAAAGTACCACCCAAAATAACTCTATTACGTCTCCTACTTTTTAATAGTCCTAAGGCTACAAAATGACTAAAATGCCGTACGAAATAACTCTATTACGTCTCCTGCTTTTTGATAGTCCTAAGGCCTACAATAAGACCAGAATGCCACACAAAATAACTATTAGGTCCCCTAATTTTTAATAGTCCTAAGGCCTATAAAATGACAAAAAATGCCACACGAAATATCTCTAATACGTCTCCTACTTTTTGATAGTCCTAAGGCATACAAAATGACCAAAATGCCACACGAAATAACTCTAATACGTCTGCTACTATTCAATAGTCCTAAGGCATACAAAATGACCAAAATGCCACACGAAATAACTCTAATACGTCTCCTAATATTCAATAGTCCTAAGGCATACAAAATGACCAAAATGCCACACGAAATAACTCTAATACGTCTCCTACTATTCAATAGTCCTAAGGCATACAAAATGACCAAAACACCACACGAAATAACTCTAGAGCAGACATAAAAAGAAAAAATGTCTCGTTTCATTATTCCACATACCGTCATTTAACAGGATCTCTCGAAACACTGGCAGTTACAATGACATTTCTTGTGTGCGTGCGACCTTGTGCAATACAGTTCGATTGTAACCATACCAGTTTTAGATTTGATATCATGACGGTAGTCATAATTACATCAAGAAAAATGTGATTGGTGCTAACGTTTCAATATTCAATTTTTATACATATTTGTCCATGTAATCAATTTTACTTGTTTGATAATTATTGTTACCTACTGTCGCCTGCAATTCTTAGGAGGACATTTTTAGATAAATTTCGTAACTTGATAATACTTATTTAGGAGGGGCCTTCCTAACTTGTCTTCGACTTCTAATCAAATCTTTTCATATATTTTATTTGTCAACTTAATCAATTTTGCTTCTTTGATAACTATTGTCCCTGACAATTAGCTACATTTCTTAGGATAACATTTTAAAACTAAAGCTTTGTAGCTTAGCAATAATAATTTGAGAGGATATTTCCAAAATTGTATCTTTAACTCCGACTTCTAATATCAAATTTCTATATATTTTAACTGTCAACTTAATCAACTTTCCTTCTTTTATAACTATTGTCCCTTTCAATCAGCTACATATCCTAAGGTAACCCTTTAAAACTAAAGCTTTGTAACTTAGCAATGGTAATTTGGAAGGCTATTTCCAAAATGATCTCTCTGACTTTTAAAATTGACTTGCATGCAATGTATTTAAAAAAATGACTTGCATGCAATGTACTTGTAAAAAGGGTTATACCTGCACGTACCTAAGGTCACACCTATTCCTACCTGGGATGCCAGAAAACTCCAAATCAATCAATCAATCAATCATGCCTGGGGCTACATCTGCTCTTATCTTTCTATTGATAAATGTAATGAGCATTATTTGATTGAATGTTGAATAAAAAGGAGCACAAAAAAGGTTTTTTAGGTTTAACGTGGCTTGTAAAGACGAGGTATGAACCTAAACACTGAGCGCTGTCTTAGTACATTGTGGAAACTTCCTGTCTCACGGAATTAAGCAATTTAGCACTAAAGGGCAAGTGCTGATGCAGTAAGAGTTTTGATTTATTCACTACTAACTCGCTTTCAATGCTTGAGAAAGAGAGAGAGAGAGAGAGAGAGAGAGAGAGAGAGAGAGAGAGAGAGAGAGAGAGAGACGAAATGACAGGTAACGAAAGAAATTTCTACAAATGAGAGAGAGAGAGAGAGAGAGAGAGAGAGAGAGAGAGAGAGAGAGAGAGAGAGAGAGAGAGAAATGGCAGATAACGAAAATGTCTGCAATTATGAGAGAGAGAGAGAGAGAGAGAGAGAGAGAGAGAGAGAGAGAGAGAAATGGCAGATAACGAAAATGTCTGCAATTATAGAGAGAGAGAGAGAGAGAGAGAGAGAGAGAGAGAGAGAGAGAGAGAGAGAGAGAGAGAAATGGCAGATAACGAAAATGTCTGCAATTATAAGAGAGAGAGAGAGAGAGAGAGAGAGAGAGAGAGAGAGAGAGAGAGAGAGAGAGAGAGAGAGAGAGAAATGGCAGATAACGAAAATGTCTGCAATTATGAGAGAGAGAGAGAGAGAGAGAGAGAGAGAGAGAGAGAGAGAGAGAGAGAGAGAGAGAGAGAGAGAGAAATACTTATGAATGCTTGTTCGAGTTATACTGGTCTAGCTGAATGTTTTCGAACAGTTTGGGGTTAGTCAAGAAAAGCGCTTCGTGGCAAAGTCTAAGATACTGCAAACATCTTTGTAAACCAAATAAAAACTTGTTTTTCTCTCATGTGTAAGGAGTAAATAGGAATATTTAATTCTTTGGAAATCCTACAAATAAAGCTATTGTCATAATCTTTCCTTCTTATGAAATTCGTCTTGATACAAATCAAACCATAACTGGCGTCTTGGGGAGAATTACATTTTGGTTCTTGTATTCGAGATTTACGATCTTAAGACTGTTGTGTTTTGCTCTTCCATACTTAAAAGCTACCCCCTACCTGACGTTCCAGCCACACCGCACCCCTTTCCACCTTTTGGGGTCATTCTGGATATTAATCAAGTGATTTTGGGATACCTGGCTCACTGTTGGATCTAGCTTCGTAATCGAGGTGCACTTTGCAAAATGCCATGGAGGCTGACCTCCTCGACTAGTCATTTGCTTCTTCTCTTAAAACAATGGAGGTATGAGACGCCCCCAGACAGGTGTTCTGTCGCTTGCTGTCAGCTGTTATTTCGAGGGTAGGGTTTCCAGCTGATTTTGAAAGGTAGATACCTAGGCCCATCCATCACTTGGTCTACACGACTCACAGCTGATTGTATACATGACGGATTGTCCCTAGAAGTGAGTCTTGTTATTTGACAGAACTGTCCACGAGTGAGAAGGGACGGTGGGGAGAGAGAGAGGGAGAAAGAGAGAGGGAGTGAGAAGTTGTAAGAGTGACTCCACAGGGCAACTTCTTACCTGTACAGTTTTGTGAGGAAAGTCCTTCAAAATCATCTTCTTATGAAACACACAACACTCTAACTAATCCTGACAAGGCACTGTGATGAACTGGTGGGTCGTCAGAGCAATGTTCACACCCTCTAACAGTGTACACAAACACACGCACACACGGAATTTCCTGCAATACCGTCCACATGTACACAGTCACAGATCCGTCCGGAGCCACCAATGGATGGAGCCAATTCTCTCACAGTCTTCCTTAGTCAAGTTCAGCACTGGGCTGCAGGGCTCCCAGTTCTAGGGAATTTGTCCCCAGACTCGGAACTTTGGCCTTATTTATGGGTTGATCTGGGCGATTGGCTAAGTTACTTTTCAGATAATATCATTACATGATAACCAACAAACCGAAGTATTCAATGCGATATCTTTCCAATTTTTATAAAAGGTTCAATCTAGGGATATTTAGTCCAATATGGGGAGGTTTCTGTGTTGGTCTAGGGATATTTTGATCTTGACGTGTGGGAGCCCAGCTGAGCTGCCAGATGTATGACCACACACACCTGTCATACTCCAGCAACGAACACACTCCTTTGGCCGTCTTTCATGGTGTAGTTGGTTGTCTCGATAAAGTTTCCCAAATATACCTTGGCATCAACAGGGGGAAAATGGTGGAAGTTCGTAAAGTGTTTGGCGACGGGTTCCCACTTCTAGGGGAATTCGTCTCCAGATTGGAAACTTCAGTCTCATTTAGGGAAAAACCTAGGGAATTGTTTACGTTTCTGTTCTGATAAGTTAATCATATAGAAACCAATAAATCAAAATATCCATTGCGATTACTATCCAAGCTTTACATAAGATTTCAATTGTTGATTTCTAGCGTTCGTCTAGGGGATTTTCTGGTCTTTTCATGTGGGGGATCCCTGGTTTGGGGGTCACCAGGGGTCTTGGGCAGGTATATCGGTGGGAAGCGAATGGTTGCGGTGGCTGGCACTAGGCGTCTCTACTGTCTGGTAAACATGGCCGCTTTGGCCGCCGGGTAGATGTGATCTCCAACTGACCCCGCTTGTGTCCTCGTCTCCTAAACCTCCTCTGCCACGGCTTCGGCTTAACAAAACCATTCATAAACAAACCATTGCAGCCTCCTCTCGCATACACCTTCATGGCATACGTTCGGGAACGACCGCTTCTAGCAGGTTGAAGTTGAAGGAATGGACTTTGGTTATGAAGGAGAAAGTGAAATTATGCGAAGGAGGCGCAGAGTTTATGACAAAACGCACTGAATCACAAGAGACTGACCGACGGAAGAAGACAGTCGCTCATAATGGCAATCTCTCGTAACAGAATAAGTCAATAAGAAATGAACCATTTATATACTTATAAAGTAAAGAAAGGCTTCGCTTGGCATTCTGCCATCTTTAGTCTTAACGTATCGAGTGTTTACACTCAGTCATTTTTCCCAATTCTTGGGATGATTGAAAACTAAATATAAGCGTCGTTTTATTAAAATGAAGGGACGAATACTGCAACACCCCCCTTTCTCTCTCTCTCTCTCTCTCTCTCTCTCTCTCTCTCTCTCTCTCTCTCTCTCTCTCTCTCGAGTATAACGGATAACGGTCAAGAACAGAGTAGTACGTAGGCAGGAGATTTCAACGCGACATCAAATCCAAATCCTTCCATTGCCAGACGAAATACGCGATTCAGACTCCATATAAAAGGGATAGGGGGAGGGGGAATGAGGGAGCTGGGAGGGAGAACTGGGTTGACGGAGGAAGAAAGGGTTCTTAACGATGATGGCTTGCTCTCTGGGCGAAGGAACATACCAAATGAAACAGGTGCAGGAGGAGAGAGAGAGAGAGAGAGAGAGAGAAAGAACTTGAAGAAGAGTATTATGGTACACGCACGCTTGACTTCAAGAGCGCGTTTGTCACAAGTTGGACGAAGATCATAGAGAAAGCGTATCGATATATTCTGTAGTTTTCTTAGTCTAAGAGAAACGTGATTAAGTGGTGACGTAAACGTTATGCTTCTTGAATGAAATGATCTGGGGGGGGGGGGGGGAGATGCAATGGATTTCATTCACGAAAAGACGCGAACGGAGGAGAGATGGAGAATGTTTCTTTATATATTTTCAATATGGCGCAGTGATTATTTATCATTTATACGGTTTACATCTATTTCTCACTAGGGTTTCGGAAGCTTTTTCAAGTATTTGATAGTAGGAATGATTAAAGTAACTTAATATTAATTTATGGTTATTTGTTACATACTTGGAAAAGAATTAATGTGTGTGCACACAAATATACGTGGGCTACACGTACAGTACACATTATCATTATTATCATCATCTCCTCCTACGTCTATCGACTCAAAGGGTCTCGGTTAGATTTCGTACACACACATACACACACACACATTATATATATATATATATATATATATATATATATATATATATATATATATATATATATATATATATATATATATATTAACAACAAATGCAGCCATTTACAGTCCTAGTCCATTGTAGGACAAAAGCCTCAGACATGTCCTTAATCATGTTTGGGGTTTGGCCACTTCAACACCACGCTGGCCATTGTGAATTGGTGATGTTGGAGACTTTATTCTGATCCCTCACAGCAAACCAACCTAGTATGGGTAGCCCTGACTTGTACAGCGTTCCCGATCATGTCAATACACAAACCCTATCACCACATTATGTTTGTGTATATTTATACATGTGTTCATATGCACTGATTCATATATAAACATTATGCGTTGCATAATAACTTCCTAGTATTGATCTATAATATAGACTAAAACTAGGAAGTTAGATGATGATGAGTATTATTCTCTTCCGTTTGAAACAAACAAAAACAGAAGCTTGTGTGTGTATTAGAGGTAAATTCAAAGCCAAAATAACATAGTTTCTTAGAATAATTCTATTTTTGAAATATGTATCTTAAGCTTGATATTTTCCTTTTGAAAAAAAAAGCTCGCATTTGTTTATAGCGTGGGGGTGGGGGACTAAGAATATCCCTAGAAGCCAAAGGGGTCACCAGGCTGAAAAAGTTTGGGAAACCCTGGTCTATATAATTGGACCTCGAGACGTTTGCATTGGACAGTACATTATTTACGATATTTCAAGAAAGGCACAACTAGGCCCAATCTTTTTTTTTCATCCAGTGAATATTAGAGAAAATGTACTTATCTTTATTTTACAGACGGATTACTTCGTCTAAATTTCATGTACTTCAAGAAAGCATTGCTTATGTAAAAAGCCCAGATTGACTGTCAAGATTATAAACCTTACTTAACAAGTAAATATATTATGTAGAAGAGACTCTTTGGGTATGGTAAATAGCTCTTCTATGAGAAGAACACTCCAATATCAAACCGTTGTTCTCTAGCCCATTATTCTATCTATTTCCTTTCATCATTCGGCTATTTTCCTGCTTTTTTTTTTTCAGGATTGTATGTCCGGTCAAGTGAAGTCTTAAAATATTTATATTTAGATTAAACATCCCTTGTACACCCAATCTAGTTTTGCGCATCACCAAGGTTATCTGTATTTTAAGTAATGATTATTTGCATACGAAGTAATATCTGAATTTTAAGTCAAGAATATCTTAATGCAAATTAAAGACTATCTAAATTTTGAGTCAAGAATATCTTAATGTATATTCAAAACTATTTAATTTTAAGTCAAGAATATTTTAATGTATCTTCAAGATAATCTGAATTTTAAGTAAAGAATATCTTAATGTAAATTCAAAACTATCAACATTTCAAGTCAAGAATATCTTAATGTAAATTCAAGACTATCAAAATTTCAAGTCAAGAATATCTTAAATGTAAATTCAAAACTATCAAAATTTCAAGTCAAGAATATCTTAATGTAAATTCAAGACTATCAAAATTTCAAGTCAAGAATATCTTAATGTAAATTCAAAACTATCAAAATTTCAAGTCAAGAATATCTTAATGTAAATTCAAGACTATCTGAATTTTAAGTCAAGAATATCTGAATATAAATTCAAGAGTAAATTTTAAGTCAAAATAATTTAATGAAATGTTCAGATTATCTTGTACTAATTCAAAAATATAATGTAAGAAGTAAATTAGGATTAACTGTAATTAAAGTACACATAGCCTTTACACTAAACTAAAATCAATTGTATATCTAGTTTCATCTATTTGCCAAGACATTAAAGTCAAAATTACCAGAAATAAGTAATTTATCTTTTGTATAAAGTAAATTCATTCATATAGTGAATTAAAATCTGTGCTCAGAGCATCTGTGTGTCAAGAATAATTCTTCTTTGTAAAGAATCCTGATCTGCGAATTAACAATCCCGTAATTATTTTACACTTTTATAATCCTGACTTATCACTTTTGATTTATTTGAATGACTTTAATGGTTTTTGGTTCCAAATATCCATAAACTTCTAAGATTGACAATTATACAAACTGATCGATTATCAAATGCAATAAAAATGTGGGTGATTATCTTTTTAATTTTAGAAAATTAAATACCGGTATATATATATATATATATATATATATATATATATATATATATACATATATATGTGTATATATATATATATATATATATATATATATATATATATATATATATATATAGTTTCATTGCGTTATGATTAAATTATCAAATAAACATATCCATTTCATTTCTGACTTCTTTGTTTGTATAATATCTCCTGACAGTTTTGGATTATTCCAAGAAGAATGAAGTATCAAATAATAATAATAATAATAATAATAATAATAATAATAACAGCAACAACTAGAGAACAGAATTGCTGAAGCAATTCTTAGAAAGAACACAGAATTTCCCAATAATTTGTTCTTAGGGATATTGAAACAATAGAAAGATTGGAAATAGAATATTATTGATTACAAGCCTACAAAGTGACCTAAACTACACTTTTTAACGAAGTACCCAGCCTCTTACTATCTACGTTGCCTTGGAAGGCCACTTAACCCCTACTTTTAAGGGGGAATGAAATTTTGTGTGAAATCGGACTGGGTAGCACCGTAGATTTATTATTTTTTTTCCAAAAAAAAAAAAATAATAATAATCTTTTTACAAAAATCTTCCTGTGACCTTGAGGTCAAGGTCAAGGCAATTCACATTTCACATTTTATGTTGTCTCATTACCCTCTAAATTTCCAGCAAATTTGGTTAAAATCAGTCAAGTAATTTATGATTTAGAATTTTCGACCATTTGGTAGCCACTTTTTTATTTCATGATGACTCAAACTGCATAACAGAATTATCTCATACTTGTGTCACATCCACAGAATTATCTCATACTTGTGTCAGCATTAGACCATGGCAAAAGGTATCTCCAGCAAAAATTTGAAAGCAATTGATGTAACGGTTCTCGAGATCTCGAAGAGCAATTGTTTTAAATGATTTTTGCTTTGTGCATAGAGGGCACTGCATGCACCTGCACGATTTCCTTGATTTATACTTCCCACATATGGGTCATACCGCTACTACTACTACTACTACTACTACTACTACTAATAATAATAATGAAAATGTGCCGATAGCACTGCTCACCTTGAATAAGATGTTATCACCCAAAATGGCTGATAAGGCCTAGTGATGCAGCGCACAACTCACGTTTGTTAAGCAATGCCAGCAACCCACTCGTCCACCCAGCTATAAATAGGTTTCATCGTTTACTGTGTCATAAAAAAAGGGCGTGTAGCTCTTAATATTATCCACTAAAACTTTGCTGAGGAACCTGAAGGGTGTACCCTTTGGTGCCACAAGTACCTTTTGGGTTCAAAGTACCCTTTGGTGGCCCAAGTACCCTTTGGTGCCACAGGTATCTCTTGATGCCACAAGTACTGTTTGGCGCCACAAGCAACCTTTGGCGCCACAATCACCCTTTGGGGTTAAAGTACACTTTGACGCTAGATGCATCCTTTGGCGCCATATTCACCCATTGGCGTCAGAAGCACCCTTTGGCGCCACAAGTATCCTTTGGCGCCACCAGTAACCTTTGCCGTTGTAAGTACTCTTTTTTTGCCACGGGTATCCTTTGGCATCATAAGCACCCTTTGATGCCACAAGCCCCCTTTGGGGTTAAAGTACCCTTTGGCGCTAGGTTTATCCTTTATCGCCACAAGCACCCTTTGGCGCCACAAACACCCTTTGGCGCCACACCAACCTTTGGTGCCACAAGTACCCTTTAGGGCCATAAGTACCCTTTTTTTCCACAGGTATCCTTTGGCATCACAACTATCCTTTGGTGCCACAAGCACCCTTTGGCACCACAAGCACCCTTTGACACCAGAAGTACCCTTTGGTGTCACAAGTACTCTTTGGCTCCACAAGACCCTCTGGCTCCAACTCTCTAAATGGGAAAATCCCAAATTAATGACAGTAGAAGTAAAATAAATAGCAGTTATAGAGTGATTATTTGTGATCATCTAAATTCTTATATTACAAAATCAAATAACTGTTGCTTTAGGATGAATCGTCTCTCGGAATCTGTTTTAAAATAATGTTTCAATATGGCAAAACTGTCTCTATACTTGACAAACGACAGCAATAAAAAGTACTTGATATTTTCTCTCGGCTGAAAGGCTTTACCAATGAACCCAGTATTAAAGGTTCAATTCCCACGAGGGTCTGGATGCTGTCATGAATAATCATTCGTCGGGAACATTGTCCCGAATAATGAACAATTCTTCAATCGCATGACTGATCGTCTCCCATTAAAATGAACTATGATAGCCGCAGGTGTAAGTGATGATGTTCCCTGCGCTGAATATATTACAAAACGTGATTAATATATTTTTGATGTCCAAAAGCACCAGGGAGAGATCTTAAGATCATATCAGCTATAGATGTGAGAAGCAAAGGACATTGTGATGTAGAATTTTTATATATCTATTTGTTATCTTGTATTGGGACAGAGATAGACAGGTATTGATGCCCATGGGAAGGAAGTTTATGATTTTGTTTCTGATTAATTGTTTTTATCATTATTACTTGCCAAGCTACAACCCAAGTTGGAAAAGCAGGATGCTATAAGCCCAAGGGCTTCAACAGGGAAAAGTATCCCAATGAAGAAAGGTAACAAGGAAATAAATAAACTACAAGTTTGGTAATGAACAATTAAAATAAAATATTTTAAGAACAGTAAAAACATTGAATTACATCTATAATATTCAAGTTATAGAATCTTAGAAAAAAAAAAAAAAATTGAAGAGAAACGAGATAAAATAGCGTGGCCGAGCAGTCCGAGTGTACCCTTAAGCCAAGACTTTCATTTCAGTAAAAAATCAGCTCTGTCACATCAAGGAAGAATAATTCAAATGAATTAACCAAGGCAGTTTGAGCCTTCTAAGGATCAAAGAGTAAGGCAGATAATTATTTACTCCTAAAAAGAGCGTTATGAGCGAATGCAAAGAATAGCTTACGATAAAAACGCAGAAATAGGACAGACCTCAAAATATTTCGAAGCGCAGTGGCCAAATTACAAATGATGGCTTCATGACTCGGTTGAAGTGGGAGGACTGTCTTAATTTGGAAATATTTCAAAGATAAGTTTTGTACAGTTGGGAGGTGAAGGACATACGCCACTTGTAGAGTGAAATAAGCTTCTAAGAACAGACTTAACCTGGCAGGTGATATTCTTTGAGTCCCTAGGTGGAAAACCAAATTCTTAATAAAAAGGAAAATAATGAAAATCAGAGGAAAATAGCCACAAGGTTTATACATCTAGGTTTAATGGTAAAAATTCTGATATTTAGATACTTTGGTCGTTTATTGGAATACCTAAAAGATGAGGAAATAAGCTCGCTTGGCAAAGAGCTATCGGCGGTGACATCGGGATTAGTGCCATTGATGGAGAGCTAGTGATGTTGGCACCAAATGACTTCGTTATTGAGGCGGCAAATTTTGTGCCAAATATTACTGGATGTCCCAAGATATGAAAGGATTTTCTTTTTGGTCCGGAATCAGAAAATCCGCAGAGTTAGTTTTAAAAATTCTCAAATGTTATTCAGAATTTTAAATTAATTTAAGAAGTAAACTCATTATGATAAGTGATTGACATGAAGGAAACCAGTGACTTAGAGAAGAGAGATAATTTGAATAGATAGCAGCAGGTATTTGAGTGTTGTCACTAAATGTAAGGTAGAAGAAGACGTACCGATAAAAAACAACCAAAATTCTATTAAAGTTTACTTATTGATCAATAAAATCAGTCTGCCTCTTACAGAATTATTAAGCTGAATCTCATGCTTTCTTTTTCAAACCAGCATGAACTTACGTGGTTTCATTCTTGCTGCTAAATATAGATACAACAGCCTCTTAGCATCAATTTTTTTTCTATCTATAGTCATATTCATACACACACACAATATATATATATATATATATATATATATATATATATAATATATATATATATATATATATATATATATATATATATATATATATATATATATATATATATATATAATTCATGTAGTCTTTAGATGTTTTATATATATATATATATATATATATATATATATATATATTTATATATATATTTATATATATATATATATATATATATATATATATATATATATTTATATATATATATATATATATATATATATATATATTTATATATACACATACATACATACATTATATATATATATATATATATATATATATATATATATATATATGTGTATATATATATATTTTATATATATATTTTATATATATATATATATATATATATATATATATATGTATGTTTATATATACACATACATATATATATGTATATATATATATATATATATATATATATATATATATATATATATATATATATAACATACCAATAAACAACTGTATCATAATAAGCACCTACGAGAAACAATTGGATATGGACACATGCCCCCCCCCCCTCTCTCTCTCTCTCTCTCTCTCTCTCTCTCTCTCTCTCTGGAAAATAGTATGACAGAAGTACAAGTTGGTAAAGTTGTACTTGATACTTCAATATTTCTCGATACCCATATTAATAATAGTGGCGGATGTAAGTTCATTAATTACTTACAATGAATTTATGAAATTGAAGAAAGTCTCAAAATGAGATACTGAAATTTATGAACCTTATGACATCAACATTTGTCAACAGGATACAAAGTGGATCAACCAGGACACCAGCCAATGACACTCCTCTTTTGTTTTTGAGGATTGGTGGTACAAAACTGCTCAGTTGCGAGTGAGGTGATTACAAATGAATTTCCTGATATTGAATATGCTGCTTGACTTCTAGAACAATAGGGTTACTGAGGATCCCCAGTTATGATTGAATAGGTCGTTTCGCCCTGTTGACTGATGCGCCCTCTCCAATACCCTCTATAAAGGGCACTCGCTTTCAGCGACCCCTTAATGTAGGGATAACGGTGGCAAAGAAGAAGAAGAAGCAGAAGCATAAGAAGAAGAAGAAGAAGAAGAAGAAGAAGAAGAAGAAGAAGAAGAAGAAGAAGAGTTTGTTTCGGCTTGACGGTGACGTCGTAAGTTCTTCTTTACAATACAAACCAAACGACTACTCAAACTGGGAAAGTAGAATTTTAAAAGCCCAAGGACCCCCAATAAGGAAAAAAAAAATAATATAAAAGGTTAAAGGTGTCTGGTTTCAATTCCAGTTTCACCAGAATAGATGATCACCAGAACGTCAGCCGGATAAGCCCTATCTCCTACTGTGGTGCCCAACCCTAGCAGTGGCCTTTCTAGTAAACAGCTTAACTCACGGTCCCACGCTAGGATCGATCTGCTGTCATGCGAATGCTAGGCAAACACTTTACCACTGTACAGCAATATCAAATGAATAAGCAACATATTAAAAACGAGGATTACTTCTACCTAGTAAAAAAAAAATCGCCAAGATTAAAATTCTGAAGTTCCTTCGATCCAACAGTTTGATTTGGAAAGCATTAACAACAACTTTGTAAGATCTGGAATAAAACTACTTTAATACTGTGTAGTACTGAGCTTCGGTAAAGGAAAGTCCGATTTATGATTTACTGATTAGAGTTAAGTAAAGATTTAACTAAAATCAATTCACAGTACAGCGATTTACACTAAATTTAGTTCATAACACAAATTTACACTATGATATTTAAACTTTAATTAATTCACAATACATGAGTTTATACTAAAATTCATTCACAACCAGGATACTGATTTTCAGTAGAATTAGTTTGCAACACATATTTGCACCAAAATTAGTTCACAATACAAAGATTTAATTTGAAAATAACTCGCAAGACACATATCTAGAGTATGATTAGATTGAAATGCACAAATGTATGCAGAAATAGTTCATGGTACACAGGTTTACAGTAGAATTAATTGAAAACACACAGATTCCAACTAAAATGAGTTCACCAAACAGATTTACATGAAAACTAGTACATTATATGGATATCCATACTAAAATTGATTTATAATATACAGATTCAAACTAAAATCAGTTGACCCTAAACATATAGACAATAAATTAGTTTACTAGACACAGATTAACAAACAAATTAGTTCACACTCAAGTTAGTATCCATATGTAGATTACCAAGAGAAATACTTTACCAGACAAATTTACACTAAAAGAAGTTTATTTTGCATAGATTTAACATACCCTAGCTGGGAAAGCACTATGCAGTAAGCCCAATGGTTCCAACAGGGAAAATTAGCACAGTGAAGAATGGAAATAAGAAAATATATAAACTGTAAGTGTGGTAATGAACAATTTAACATATTTCAAGAACAGCAACGACATTAAAATAGATCTTTCATAGATAAACTATAAAAAGAGACATAACCTGTTCAACATAAAAAAAACATTCGCTGTAAGTTTGATCCTGTCAAAACCGACAGTTAAGCGTCTGTCAAATGCCTGTCATCAGGGTCCTGTCTGTTATTAATGTCCTTGCCCGGTGATCGCCAGACTGGCGGTCGAGTCTCGCTCAAATTCGTTAGTTCCTTTGGTCGCTGCAACCTCACCATCCTTGTGAGCTAAGGATGGGGAATTAGGGAAACTAAAAGTTCACCTGCTGGGTGGATAGGGGGCTAGGGGATTATCGTTGTTCTTTGCCTCTGCTATTCATCAGCTATCTTTAAACCTTTAAACATATACATATTAAAATGACTTTACTTAACACAGATTAACAATCAAATTGGTAATACAGAGATCCTCACTAAAGCAAGTTCACCAGACTCATATCACCAGGAGAAATATTTTACCAGACAAATTTACACTGAACAAAAATTATATTACAGAGATTCAACATTCATAACAGATTCTCAAAAAAAAAAAAAAAAAAAAAATAGAAATCCAAGAGACTATTACTGTCCAAAACAAGATCCAAGCGTCTGTCAAAGGCCAAATCAAAGGTGTCCTATTAGGACACTCCTTATGAACCGGATGCGCTGCTCATCTCGGGGTCGTCCGTGGGTGTGGATTGTCTTAAATACTGGATCGGAACTGGAGTCGTAAATATGCATCAGTCTTTCTCGTCCTGGGTTGAGTGCTCCTCGCTCGCTCTCTCTCTCTCTCTCTCTCTCTCTCTCTCTCTCTCTCTCTCTCTCTCTCTCTCTCTCTCTCTCTCTCCGGATCATTGCAATTATTTCTTGGATTTTCTCTTCCTCCTCCAACTCCTCATCCTATTTTTGCTCCTCTTCCTCTTCCTCCTGTTCCTTTTCCTCTTCATCCTACCATTCCTTCTCCTGTGTTTCCTCTTCTTCCTCCTACTATTCCTCCTCATCTTTCTCCAGTTCCTCCTCCCTTTCCTCCTACTAATCCTCCTCTTCCTCCTCTTACTATTCCTCCTGTTGCTCCTCCCGTTTCTCTCCCCATTCCTTCTCTTCTTCCTCCTGTTCCTCATTGCATACACCCTACTCTTCCTCCTCCTCTTCTTTCTCCTCATCCTCTTTCTCCTCCTATCCCCCTACTCCTATTCCTCCTCCTATTCTTTTACTTTTCCTTTTCCTCCTCCTATTCTTCTACTCATACTTTTTTCCTCCCATTTCCCTACTCTCCCTTTTCCTCCTCCTATTCCCTTACTCTTCCTTTCCCGCCTACCATTCCCCCATCCTCTTCCTTCTTCTCTTCTTCCTCCTCCTCCTCCTTTTCCTCTTCATCTTCCTCCTCACCCTCCTCATCCTCTTCCTCCTCATCCTCTTCTCTTCCTTTTCCTCCAACTTTCCACTCCTATTACATCTCCTCTTTATCCTCCTCATTGCATTTCTCCCTTCTTTTCATCAGTATGATTTTAATGTCTTAATCCCCACAATCCATATTGCATTTATTCCTCTTCTTCCATCTTTCTCTTTCTCTCTCTCCCCTTTCCTCGCCCTGATTGTCTTCTCTCTTTTCTTCTCTTTATCCACCAACGCATCTTCCTCCTTCATCCCCCTTTCTTCTTTTTTCTTTTCATTCTGTCCCTTATGTCGTTTTATCTGTCCTAAATCTTTTATCTCTTATTCTTCTTCTTACTCTATTTATTCATTTCTGCCAGATAAATAATTTCACTCTCTTCCTTTTCTTATCTTTGTCTTATTTTTCCATTTATTGTTACACATTCTCCTCCTCTTCCACCTAGTTCTTTATTCTCCGCTTTTCTTTCATCCTCACATCCTTCATCTATTGCTCTTAGTTTTACCCTTCTTGTTGCTTTACATCCATTTATCCTCTTCTCCTTTTCTCTTCCTTTATCCTCCCATTCTTCCATTTATTGCTCTTCATTTTTCCTTTCCTCTGTCTTTAAATTCGTTTATCCTCTCCTCTTCTCTTCCTTCATCATCCCATTCGTTCATCTATTGCTCTTTGTTTCACCTTCTTTTGGTTTACACCCATTTATCCTCTTCTCTTCCTTCATCATCCCATTCTTCCATCTATGCTCTTCTGTTTCTCGTTCTTGTGGCTTTACATCCATTCACATTCTTCTCCTCTTCTCTTCCTTCACACTGTCATTTTTTTCATCCATTGCTCTTCTCTTTGTCCCTTTTGTGGCTTCACACCCATTTAGCCTTCCCTACTCTCTCCCTCTTATCCACCCCACTTCCCTCCTCTTCTCAATCATATTTTGTCACCCCCCTTCCTTTTCTCTCTCTCTCTCTCTCTCTCTCTCTCTCTCTCTCTCTCTCTCTCTCTCTCTCTTTCACCTACTCCTTCTTCTTCTTCGTCGTCTTAGTTCATAAGAAATCGCTTCTGTCTGTCGCGAAGAAGAAGAAGAATGTAGGTGTGGTATGACTGACGAACATGAGGAGTCCCAAGATGGCGGGGGGAAATGTTTTTGATGAATTATTATCATGTGATTAGTGGAGACACGAAGCTTAACGAGGAGACACAGATGATTAAGAGGGTTTTGGGGGGTTGTTGGTTGGGGGGGGGGGTGTGAGGGGGATGTTGGATAAGATGAGATGGATTATCTGATTAGATGTCTAGCGAGGCCCTTGCAAGTGCCTGAGGACTGAGAAGCGATGAGCTTTTTCAATTGACGCTTTTGAGGGTTTCAGTGTCCAAGCGCAATGGCCGGGATGGGTTTGAATTATTCGCGAGGGAAGAACGTGAATAAAGAGGTATTGAAAGTAATTAAAAAGAACTGTTCGATAGTAAACATTGTGGATAAACCGGGAAAATGTAAGAGTGAATGAATGGGAATGCTGTTTTACCTAACTTGGGTTTAAACGGGAGAAAAGACAGTTTGACGGTTGCAAGATACACACACACACTACATACATACATACATACATACATATATATATATATATATATATATATATATATATATATATATATATATATATATATATATATATATATATATATATATATACATTTTAATCAATGTAAGTATCAACCACAATGGCATTTAATACCGAATTATACCTTGGGAATGTGTGTCCACTGGAATTCATCTATAATGATAAATAGATTCTGGCTGGGCAGAGATTCGAACACCTGCCTCTCGCCCGAAACCATGCATGCGAGGACTCTGCCCAAATGAGCTATCATGAGAGATGGAAGTTTATAACAAGTCACCGTGCGTATTCCTGTCGAATTTACACACACACACAAATATATATATATATATATATATATATATATATATATATATATATATATGCATATATATATATATATATATATATATATATATATATATATATATATATATGTTTACGTGGTGGAAGGGTTTGTGTAACCCCGTGATTAGCAAAGCTGTACTAGTCAGGGCCACCCATACTAGGTTAGTTTGCTATGAGCGATCAGACGAAAATATCACACCATCACCAATCCGTACTGGCCAGCGAAGGGAGGCAAATTGGCCAAACCCCAGAGATGAATTGACATGTCCGAGACCTTCCTTAAGAGCCATTGTACTATATGATTTTCGGACTTTTAAAAAGAATGGAGATTATGTATTTATCCGCATTTGTGACTAAAAACTAGCTATGGTAAGCAGCTCTTCTACGAGGAGGACACTCCATAATCAAACCATCGTTCTCTAGTCTTGGGTAGTGCCATAGCCTCTGTACCATGGTCTTCCACGTCTTGGGTTAGAGTTCTCTTGCTTGAGGGTACACTCGGGCACACTATTCTATTTAATTTCTCTTGCTCTTGGTTTGTAAATTTTTTTTATAGTTTATATAGGAAATATTTATTCTAATGTTGTTACTGTTCTTTAAATATTTTATTTTTCCTCGTTTCCTTTCCTCACTGGGCTAATTTCCCTGTTGGGGCCCCTGGGCTTATAGCATCTTGCTTTTCCAACTAGGGTTATAGCTTAGCAAGTAATAATAATAATAATAATAATAATAATAATAATAATAATAATAATAATAATGATAATAATGATTGGCTAAACGGGAACATGGTAAGTAAAAGCTCTAAGTAGAAACAATCAAGAAAATCTGGATGCAAAAAATAAAATTTCAGAATTTGCTTGGATTACTTTTAGTGGGTGAAAATGATAAAATGCGCAAGATTATCTTATCACTTGAATGCTAAATACGGAAGGTTAAAAAAAATGTGTAAATGTAATTTTACACCAATTTAGGAAGAATAAAAATATGGAGAAAAAATAATGGAAAGTGCTTCAGAAAAAATGCTCGTGTGACACCTATTCTGGATATAACTATTAATATTTATTATGTAATCTTGATTTAAAGATTCAAAACTTAGGCCTACTTATTTCGCTATCGTAAAGAATATAATTTTTAATTTTTAATGGGCGAGGATTAATGAGTTTTATCTTTCTCGATGACTTAATTTGAATTCTATAGCAATCCACTTCATCCTGAACATAAAAATACATAATTAACAAATAGTGATATAGAAGCACCCTGATGCTAAAATGAGATAAAACTAAAAAGAATGAAATATGTTAAAAATATATAGCCTACATCAATAAACTGAAATGTAAGCAGAATATTTGATTTAGAACACTTTAGATAAAAAGGCAACGTGCATTAAAGCTCTATGAAATACAATTTAATATCTAAAAACAAAATGTTACGTAATTAAGAACTAATGTACCTTTAACATCAAGACAATAAAATAAAGTAACTGATAATTACTTGACTATGTTACATACGTGAGAATTGAAATAGCTTAGTCACCGAGAAAGTAAAATGAATTACCTGACAGTTACTTGACTAGGGTGGCCGAGATAAAGGGTAACAACCTCACTGCCAAACATTAGAAAAGAAGAAGAATCCCATAATCCTAAATGTAGGTCCCACCCTGATGGCAACAAGAGCCCCACTATCCTTTGGCAGCTCCTGGGAGTCCTGGCAGGAGTCGAAACGAGGGATTTCGAGGATACTGAAGGAAGAGAGAAGTTATCTTAGTTCCATTAACGTGTAAATTGAATACTTGACTCTATTCCGGTTCTGACGAGTCGTCATCATCCCAAACGAATGAAAGAAACATCATGGAGGGACTGGGATAGTCTTTCTTGGCTTTGCCTGAACGGCAAAAACCTCTTCTTGTATTGGCGACTTGGGTTTAATTGCATTGTTAAGTGGAGGCGTGCCTGATTGAAGAGAGAGAGAGAGAGAGAGAGAGAGAGAGAGAGAGAGAGAGAGAGAGAGAGAGAGGTGATCCTTGTCATGCTTTCTGGTTTAATATTGTTTTATGCTTGTGCCCCCTTGGATTGCTATAAAGATATGAATGCTAGTTACCTTAATATTCAGAGAGAGAGAGAGAGAGAGAGAGAGAGAGAGAGAGAGAGAGAGAGAGAGAGAGAGAGAGGTGATCCTTGTATCTTTTTTTTTTTTTATTATTGTTTTATGCTTGTGCCCCCTTGGCTTGCTATAAAGATATGTTAGTTACCTTGAGATTCAGAGAGAGAGAGAGAGAGAGAGAGAGAGAGAGAGAGAGAGAGAGAGAGAGGGGGGGGGAGGGTGATCCTTGTAATTCATTTTGGTTTAATATTGTTATATGCTTGTGCCCCTTTGGCTTGCTATAAAGATATTATGTTAGTTACCTTAAGATTCAGAGAGAGAGAGAGAGAGAGAGAGAGAGAGAGAGAGAGATTCCTTGTAATGTTTGTTGGTTTAATATTGTTTTATGCCTGTGCCCCTTAGGATTGATATAAAGATATGAATGTTAGTTACCTTAATATTGAGAGAGAGAGAGAGAGAGAGAGAGAGAGAGAGAGAGAGAGAGAGAGAGAGAGGGGATCCTTGTGATTTATTTTGGTTTAATATTGTTTTATGCTTGTGCCCCTTGGATTGCTATAAAGATATTATGTTAGTTACCTTAAGATTGAGAGAGAGAGAGAGAGAGAGAGAGAGAGAGAGAGAGAGAGAGAGAGAGAGAGAGATAAGAAAAATGACCGAGATGGAGTCATAGACCTTTTACTTTCTAAATCGACTCAAGTATGCACGTTAACATTTTTCGAATTCCTAAAACGCCTTACTCTGCAGCGTCTTTTTACTTTCGACTCTTGTTTTCTTCATGTGAATCTTAGTGCCACTTTTGTTGGTTTTCTATGCGTTTTGCAAATTTCCATATTAATCTCAGATTTGTTTTTTCTCTCTTTCTTATATATATATATATATATATATATATATATATATATATATATATATATATATATATATATATATATATGTGTGTGTGTGTATGTATATGCACACACAAACATATATATATATATATATATATATATATAGCTATCATTCATATATACGTACAGAAGAGGAGAAGGGGCAGAAGAAGAAGAAGTAAGGAGAAGAAGGGAGAGGAAAAGAAGAAGTAAGAGGAGGAAAATGGGGGGTAGAAAAAGAAGTATGAGAAGGTAAGGGGGAAAAGAAGAATAAGTAAAGAAGAATAAGTAAAGAAGAGGAGAAGTGAGAGAAGAAGAAGTAGGAAGAGGAGAAGGAGAGGAGAAGAAGAAGTAAGAGGAGGAGAAATGGGAGGAGAAGAAAAAGTAAGAGGAGAAGAAGGGGGAGGAGATGAAGAAGTAAGAGGAGGAGAAGGGGGAGGAGATGAAGAAGTAAGAGGAGGAGAAGGGGGAGGAGAAGAAGGAGTAAGAGGAGGAGAAGGGGGAGGAGAAGAAGGAGTAAGAGGAGGAGAAGGGGAGGAGAAGAAGGAGTAAGGAAGAGGAGAAGGGGTAGGAGAAGAAGAAGTAAGAAAGAGGAGAAGGGGTAGGAGAAGAAGAAGTAAGAAAGAGGAGAAGGGGTAGGAGAAGAAGAAGTAAGAAAGAGGAGAAGGGGTAGGAGAAGAAGAAGTAAGAAAGAGGAGAAGGGGTAGGAGAAGAAGAAGTAAGAAAGAGGAGAAGGGGTAGGAGAAGAAGAAGTAAGAAAGAGGAGAAGGGGTAGGAGAAGAAGAAGTAAGAAAGAGGAGAAGGGGTAGGAGAAGAAGAAGTAAGGAAGAGGAGAAGGGGTAGGAGAAGAAGAAGTAAGAAAGAGGAGAAGGGGTAGGAGAAGAAGAAGTAAGAAAGAGGAGAAGGGGTAGGAGAAGAAGAAGTAAGGAGTAGGAGAAGGGGTAGGAGAAGAAGAAGTAAGAAAGAGGAGAAGGGGTAGGAGAAGAAGAAGTAAGAAAGAGGAGAAGGGGTAGGAGAAGAAGAAGTAAGAAAGAGGAGAAGGGGTAGGAGAAGAAGAAGTAAGAAAGAGGAGAAGGGGTAGGAGAAGAAGATGTAAGGAGGAGGAGAAGGGGTAGGAGAAGAAGAAGTAAGGAAGAGGAGAAGGGGTAGGAGAAGATGTAAAGAGGAGGGGTAGGAGAAGAAGATGTAAGGAGGAGGAGAAGGGGTAGGAAAACAAGATGTAAGGAGGAGGAAAAGGGGTAGGAGAAGAAGATGTAAGGAGGAGCAGAAGGGGTAGGAGAAGAAAATGTAAGGATCAGAAGAAGGGGTAGGAGAAGAAGAAGTAAGGAAGAGGAGAAGGGGCAGGAGAGGAAGAAGTAAGAAAGAGGAGAAGGGGTAGGAGAAGAAGATGTAAGGAAGAGGAAAAGGGGCAGGAGAGGAAGAAGTAAGAAAGAGGAGAAGGGGTAGAAGAAGAAGAAGTAAGGAAGAGGAAAAGGGGCAGGAGAGGAAGAAGTAAGAAAGAGGAGAAGGGGTAGGAGAAGAAGATGTAAGGAGTAGGAGAAGGGTTAAGAGAAGAAGATGTAAGGAGTAGGAGAAGGGGTAGGAGAAGAAGAAGTAAGGAAGAGGAGAAGGGGTAGGAGAAGGAGATGTAAGGAGGAGGAGAAGGGGTAGGAGAAAAAGATGTAAGGAGGAAGAAAAGGGGTAGGAGAAGAAGTAAGAAAGAGGAGAAGGGGTAGGAGAAGATGTAAGGAGGAGGGGTAGGAGAAGAAGATGTAAGGAGGAGGAGAAGGGGTAGGAGAAGAAGATGTAAGGAGGAGAAAAAACGGGTAGGAAAGAAGAAGTAGGAGTAGGAGAAGGGGGAGGAGTAGGAGAAGGGGGGGGGGAGAAGAAAAAGTAAGGAAGAGGAGAAGGGATAGGAGAAGAAGTAAGGAAGATGAGGAGGGGTAGGAGAAGAAGAAGTAGGAGGAGGAGAAGAAGGGGGAGGAGAAAAAGAAGGAGGAGGAGAATGGGTAGGAGAAGAAGAAGTAAGGAAGAAGAAAAGGGGCAGGAGAGGAAGAAGTAAGAAAGAGGAGAAGTGTAAGAAAACAAGATGTAAGGAGGAGGAAACGGGGTAGGAGAAGAAGATGTAAGGAGGAGGAAACGGGGTAGGAGAAGAAGATGTAAGGAGTAGGAGAAGGGTTAGGAGAAGATGTAAAGAGGAGTAGGAGAAGGGGTAGGAGAAGAAGAAGTAAGGAAGAGGAGAAGAGGTAGGAGAAGGAGATGTAAGGAGGAGGAGAAGGGGTAGGAGAAAAAGATGTAAGGAGTAGGAGAACGGGTAGGAGAAAAAGATGTAAGGAGTAGGAGAACAGGTAGGAGAAGAAGAAGTAAGAAAGAGGAGAAGAGGTAGGAAAAGAAGATGTAAGGAGTAGGAGAAGGGGTAGGAGAAGAAGTAAGAAAGAGGAGAAGGGGTAGAAGAAGAAGTAAGAAAGAGGAGAAGGGGTAGGAGAAGAAGAAGTAAGGAAGAGGAGAAGGGGTAGGAGAAGGAGATGTAAGGAGTAGGAGAAAGGGTAGGAGAAAAAGATGTAAGGAGAAAGAAAAGGGGTAGGAGAAGAAGAAGTAAGAAAGAGAAGAAGGGGTAGGAGAAGATGTAAGGAGGAGGGGTAGGAGAAGAAGATGTAAGAGGAGGAGAAGGGGTAGGAGAAGAAGATGTAAGGAAGAGGAGAAGGGGTAGGAGAAGGAGATGTAAGGAGGAGGAGAAGGGGTAGGAGAAAAAGATGTAAGGAGGAAGAAAAGGGGTAGGAGAAGAAGAAGTAAGAAAGAGGAGAAGGGGTAGGAGAAGATGTAAGGAGGAGGGGTAGGAGAAGAAGATGTAAGGAGGAGGAGAAGGGTAGGAGAAGAAGATGTAAGGAGGAGGAAAAGGGGTAGGAGAAGAAGAAGTAGGAGTAGGAGAAGGGGGAGGAGTAGGAGAAGGGGGAGGAGAAGAAAAAGTAAGGAAGAGGAGAAGGGATAGGAGAAGAAGTAAGGAAGATGAGGAGGGGTAGGAGAAGAAGAAGTAGGAGAAGAAGAAGTAGGAGGAGGAGGAGGAGAAGGAGGAGGAGAAGAACAAGTAGGAGGAGAAGAAGGGGGAGGAGAAAAAGAAGGAGGAGGAGAATGGGTAGGAGAAGAAGAAGTAAGGAAGAAGAAAAGGGGCAGGAGAGGAAGAAGTAAGAAAGAGGAGAAGGGGTAGGAAAACAAGATGTAAGGAGGAGGAAAAGGGGTAGGAAACAAGATGTAAGGAGGAGGAAAAGGGGTAGGAGAAGAAGATGTAAGGAGTAGGAGAAGGGTTAGGAGAAGAAGATGTAAGGAGTAGGAGAAGGGGTAGGAGAAGAAGAAGTAAGGAAGAGGAGAAGAGGTAGGAGAAGAAGATGTAAGGAGGAGGAGAAGGGGTAGGAGAAAAAGATGTAAGGAGTAGGAGAACGGGTAGGAGAAGAAGAAGTAAGAAAGAGGAGAAGGGGTAGGAGAAGAAGATGTAAGGAGTAGGAGAAGGGGTAGGAGAAGAAGAAGTAAGAAAGAGGAGAAGGGTAGGAGAAGAAGAATTAAGAAAGAGGAGAAGGGGTAGGAGAAGAAGAATTATGAAAGAGGAGAAGGGGTAGGAGAAGAAGAATTAAGAAAGAGGAGAAGGGGTAGGAGAAGGAGATGTAAGGTGTAGGAGAAAGGGTAGGAGAAAAAGATGTAAGGAGGAAGAAAAGGGGTAGGAGAAGAAGAAGTAAGAAAGAGGAGAAGGGGTAGGAGAAGATGTAAGGAGGAGGGGTAGGAGAAGAAGATGTAAGGAGGAGGAGAAGGGGTAGGAGAAGATGATGTAAGGAGGAGGAGAAGGGGTAGGAGAAGAAGATGTAAGGAGGAGGAAAAGGGGTAGGAGAAGAAAAAGTAAGGAACAGGAGGAGGGATACGAGAAGAATAAGTAAGGAAGATGAGGAGGGGTAGGAGAAGAAGAAGTAGGAGGAGGAGAAGGAGAAGGAGGAGGAGAAGAACAAGTAGGAAGAGAAGAAGGGGGGAGGAGAAAAAGAAGTAGAAGAGAGAAGGGGGAGGAGAAAAAGAAGTAGGAGGAGGAGAATGGGGAGGAGAAGAAGAAGTAGGAGCAGGAGAAGGGGGGAGGAAAAGAAGAGGTAGGAGGAGGAGGAGGAAAAGGAGGAAAAGAAGTAAAAGAGTGAAAAAGGAGAAGAAGAAGAAGAAGTAAGAGAAGGAGAAGGAGGAGAAGGAGGAGAATGGGGAGGAAAAGAAGAAGTAAGAGGGGGAAATGAGAAGGGGGAAGATAGGTGGAAGAAGAAGTAAAAGAGAAGAAGAAGTAGAGGAAGGGAAGAAGAAGAAGTAAGAGGAGGAAGAGGGGGAGAAGAAGAAGTAAGTGGAGGAGAAGTGGTAGAAGTATGAGAAGTAAGAGGAGGAAGAGGGGGAGAAGAAGAAGAATAAGAGGAGGAAGAGGAGGAGAAGAAGAAGTAAGACGAGGAAAATGAGAAGGGGGAAGATAGGTTGAAGAAGTAAGAGGAGGAAGAGGGGAGAAGAAGAAGAAGTAAGAGGAGGAAGAGGTTGAGAAGAAGAAGAAGTAAGAGGAGGAAGAGGGGAGAAGAAGAAGTAAGAGGAGGAAAATGGGGAGAATAAGAAGTAAGAGGAGGAAAATGGGGAGAAAAAAAAGAAGTAAGAAGAGGAAAATGGGGAGAAGAAGAAGTAAGAGGAGGAAGAGGGAGAGAGGAGGAAGAGGGAGAGAAGAAGAAGTAGGAGGAGGTAGAGGGGGAGAAGAAGAAGAAGAAGAAATAAGAGGAGGAAGAGGGGGAGAAGAAGAAGAAGAAGTAAGAGGAGGAAGAGGGGGAGAAGATGAAGAAGTAAGAGGAGGAAGAGGGGGAGAAGAAGAAGTAAGAGGAGGAAAAGGGGTAGAAGAAGAAGTAAGAGGAGGAAAAGGGGTAGAAGAAGAAGTAAGAGGAGGAAAAGGGGTAGAAGAAGAAGTAAGAGGAAGAGAAGGGGAGAAAAAGAAGTAAGAGGAAGAGAAGGGGAAGAAGAAGAAGTAAGAGGAGGAAAATTAGTAAGATAAGAAGAAGTAAGAGGAGGAGAAGAGGAAGGAAATAAAGTAGTAAAAGGAGGAGAAGGGGGAGAAGAAGACTTAGTAAGAGGTGGAGGAGGGGAGAAAAAAGAAGTAAGAGGAGGAGATAGGAGAGGAGAAGAAGTAGGAGAAGGGGGAGAGGAAGAAGAAATAAGAGGAGGAGAAGGGGGAAGAGACGAAGAAGTAAGAGGAGGAAGAGTGGGAGTATAAGAAGAAGTAAGAGGAGGAAAATTGGGAGATAAGAAGAAGTAAGAGGAGGAGAAGAGGGAGGAGATAAAGAAGTAAAAGGAGGAGAAGGGGGAGAAGAAGAAGAAGAAGAAGTAATAGGCGGAGAAGGGGGAAAAGAAGAAGTAAGAGGTGGAAAAGGGGAGAAAAAAAGAAGTAAGAGAAGAAGAAGAAGAAGAAGAAGAAGAAGAAGAAGAAGAAGAAATAAGGAGGAGGAGAAGGGGGAAAAGAAGAAGAAGAATAAGTAATAAGAGGAAGAAGTAAGAGGTGGAAAAGGGAAAAAAAAGAAGTAAGAGATGAAGAAGAAGAAGAAACAAGAGGAGGAGAAGGGGAAGGAGAAGAAAAAGTAAGACCAGGAAGAGGGGGATGTTAAGAAGAAGTAAGAGGAGGAAAAGGTGGAGAAGAAGAAGTAAGAGGAGGAAAGTTGGGAGGATAAGAATAAGTAAGAGGAGGAGAAGAGGAAGGAGATAAAGAAGTAAAAGGAGGAGAAGGGGGAGAAGAAGAAGTAAGAGGTGGAGAAGTGGAGAAAAAAAGAAGTAAGAGGAGGAGAAGGGGGAGGAGAAGAAGAAGTAAGAGGAGGAAGAGGGGGAGTATAAGAAGATGTAATAGGAGGAAAAGGGGAAGGATAAGAAGAAGTAAGAGGAGGAAAATTGGGAGGATAAGAAGTAAGAGGAGAAGAAGAAGAAGAAGAAGAAGAAGTAGAAGAAGAAGAAGAATTAAGGAGGAGGAGAAGGGGGAGGAGAAGAAGTAAGAGGAGGAAAAGGGGGAGAAGAAGAAGTAAGAGGAGGAAAAGGGGGAGAAGAAGAAGTAAGAGGAGGAAAAGGGGGAGAAGAAGAAGTAAGAGGAGGAACAGGGGGAGATGAAGAAGTAAGAGGAGGGAAAGGGGGAGTAGAAGTAGTAAGAGGAGGGAAAGGGGGGGGAGAAGAAGAAGTAAGAGGAGGAAGAGGGGGAGAAGAAGATAAAGTAAGAGGAAGAAAAGGGGGAGAAGGAGATAAAGTAAGAGGAAGAAAAGGGGGAGAAGGAGATAAAGTAAGAGGAAGAAAAGGGGGAGAAGAAGATAAAGTAAGAGGAGGAAAAGGGGGAGAAGAAGAAGAAGTGAGAGGAGGAAAATTGGTGGGATAAAAAGTCAGAGGAGGAGAAGAGGGAAGAGATAAAGAAGTAAAAGGAGGAGAATGGGGGGAAGAAGAAGAAGTAAGAGGTGGAGAAGAAGAAGAAGAAGAAGAAGAAGAAGAAGAAGGGGGAGTAGAAGAAGAAGTAAGAGGAGGAAGAGGGGGTGGATAAGAAGAAGTAAGAGGAGGAAAACGAGGCAGATAAGAAGTTGTAATAGGAGGAGAAGAGAGAGGATATAAAGAAGTAAGAGGTGGAGAAGGGGGAGAAAAACAAGTAAGAGGTGGAGAAGGGGAGAAGAAGAAGAAGAAGTAACAGGAAGAGAAGGGGGAGGAGAAGAAGTAGGAGGGGGAGAAGGGGAGAAGAAGAATAAGAGGAGGAGAGGGGGAGGAGAAGAAGAAGTAAGAGGAGAAGAGGGGGGAGGAGAAGATGAAATAAGAGGACGAAGAGGGGGAGAAGAAGATGAAGTAAGATGAGGAAAAGGGGGAGAAGAAGAAGTAAGAGGAAGGAAAGGGGAGAAGAAGAAGAAGTAAGAGGAGCAGAAGTGGAGAAGAAGAAGTAAGAGGAGCAGAAGTGGTAGATGAAGAAGAAGTGAGAGGAGGAGAAGGGGGAGAAGAAGAAGTAAGAGGAGGAAGAGGGGGAGAAAAATAAGTAAGTGGAGGAGAAGTGGTAGAAGGAGAAGAAATAAGGAGGAGTAGAAGGTGGAGGAGAAGAATTAAGATGAAGAAAAAGAGGAAGAGAAGAAGTAGGAGGAGAAAGAGGGAGAGAAGAAAAAGAGGAAGAGAGGAAGAAGAAGGGGGAGAAGAAGAAGTAAGAGGAGGAAAAGGGGGAGAAGAAGAAGTAAGAGGAGGAAAAGGAGGATAAGAAGAAGTAAGAGGAGGAAAAGGGGAGAAGAAGAAGAAGAAGAAAGAGGAGGAAGAGCGGGAGAAGAAGAAGTAAGAGGAGGAGAAGTGTTAGAAGAAAGGTAAGAGGAGGAAGAGGGGATGAACAAGAAGAAGTAAGAGGAAGAAGAGGGGGAGAAAAAGAAGAAGTAAGAGGAAGAAGAGGGGAAGAAAAAGAAGAAGTAAGAGGAAGAAGAGGGGAAGAAAAAGAAGAAGCAAGAGGAGGAAAAGGGGAAGAAAAAGAAGAAGTAAGAGGAGGAAAAAGAGAAGAAAAAGAAGAAGTAAGAGGAGGAAAAAGGGAAGAAAAAGAAGAAGTAAGAGGAGGAAAAGGGGAAGAAGTAAGAGGAGGAAGAGGGGGAGAAGTAGTAAGTGGAGGAGAAGTGGTAGAAGGAGAAGAGATAAGAGGAGGAGAAGGTGGAGAAGAAGAAGAAGTAAGAGGAGGAAGAGGGGGAAGAAGAAGAAGAAAGAGGAGGAAGAGGGGGAAGAGGAGTAGGAGGAACAAGAAGGTAAGAGAGAGAGAGGGAAAAAGAAGAGAGGAGAAGGGGAAGAAGAAGAAGAAGAGAAGAAGGGGAGAAAAGAAGAGAAGAGAGGAGGAGGAGAAGAAGTAGGTGGAGAAGAAGAAGTAAGAGGAGGAGAAGGGGCAAAAGAAGAAGTAAGAGGAGGAAAAAGGGATACGAAGAAGTAGGAAGAGTAGAAGGGGGAGGAGAAGAAGAAGAAGTAGTAAGGAGGAGGAGAAGATGAAGTAAGAGGAGGAGAAGGTGGAGGCAAAGAAGTAGTAAGGAGGAGGAAAAGAATGGGGAGGAGAAGAAGTAGGAGGAAAAGAAGGGGGAGGAGAAGAAGTAAGAGGAAAAGAAGGGGTAGGAGAAGAAGTAAGAGGAAAAGAAGGGGGAGGAGAAGAAGTAAGAGGAAAAGAAGGGGTAGGAGAAGAAGTAAGAGGAAAAGAAGGGGTAGGAGAAGTAGTAAGAGGAAAAGAAGGGGTAGGAGAAGTAGTAAGAGGAAAAGAATGTGTTGGAGAAGAAGTAGGAGCAGATGAAGAATTAGGAGGAGGAGGGGGAGTGGGAGGAGAAGAAGTAGGAGGAGGAGAAGGGAGAAAAGAAAAAGTAAGAGGAGGAGAAGGTGTGGGAGGAGAAGTAAGAAGAAAAGAAGGGGGAGGAGAAGAAGAAGTAGGAGGAGGAGAAAGGGCAGAAAAAGAAGAAGTAAGAAGAGGAGAAGGGGGAAGAGAAGAAGAAGTAAGAGGAAAAAAAGGGGGAGAAGAAGAAGTAGGAGGAGGAGAAGAAGTAAGAGGAAGAGAAGGTGAAGAAGTAAGAGTGGGAGAAGGGGAGGATAAGTAGTAGGGGGAGAAGAAGAAGTAGGAGGAGGAGAAGGGAGAGAAGAAGAAGAAGTAAGAGGAGGAGAAGGGTGAGGAGAAGAAGAAGTAAGAGGAGGAGAAGAAGAAGTAAGAGGAGGAGAAGGGCGAGGAGAGGAAGTAAGAGGAGATGAAGGGCGAGGAGAAGAAGAAATAAGGAGGAGGAGAAAGGGGGGGAGAAGAAGAAGTAAGAGGAGGAAGAGGGGGAAAAGAAGAAGTAGGGAGAGGAAGAAAAGGGGAAGAAGAAGAAGTAAGAGGAGGAAAAAGGGGAGAAGAAGAAGAAGTAAGAGGAGGAAAAGGGGGAGAAGAAGAAGAACTAAGAGGAGGAAAAGGGGGAGAAGAAGAAGAACTAAGAGGAGGAAAAGGGGGAGAAGAAGAAGAAGCAAGAGGAGGAAAAGGGTGAGAAGAAGAAGAAGCAAGAGGAGGAGAAGTGGTAGAAGAAGAAGAAGTGAGAGGATCAGAAGTGGTAGAAGAAGAAGAAGTAAGAGGAGGAGGAGGGGGAGAAGAAGAAGTAAGTGGAGGAGAAGTGGTAGAAGGAGAAGAAATAGGAGGAGAAGGTGGAGGAGAAGAAGTAAGAGGAGGAGAAGAAGTAAGAGGAGGAGAAGGGGGAGGAGAAATGGGAGGAGAAGTAGTAAGAGGAGGAATAGGTGGAGGAGAAGAAAAAAGAGGAAGAGAAGGTGGAGGAGAAGTAGTAAGAGGAAGAGAAGGGGGAGGAGAAGAAGTAAGAGGAAGAGAAGGGGGAGGAGAAGAAGTAAGAGGAAGAGAAGGAGGAGAAGAAGATGTAAGAGGAGGAGAAGGAGGAGAAGAAGATGTAAGAGGAGGAGAAGGGGGAGAAGAAGATGTAAGAGGAAGAGAAGGGGGAGAAGAAAATGTAAGAGGAAGAGAAGGGGGAGAAGAAAATGTAAAGGGAGGAGAAGGGGGAGAAGAAGAAATAAGAGGAGAAGGGTAGGAGAAGAAGAAATAACAGGAGAAGGGTACGAGAAGAAGAAATAACAGGAGAAGGGTAAGAGAAGAAGATGTAAGAGGTGGAGAAAGGGTAGAAATAGAAGTAAGAGGAGGAGAAGGGGTAGAAATAGAAGTTGGAGGAAGAGAAGGGAGAGAAGAAGAAGTAGGAAGAGGAGAAGGGAGAGAAGAAGAAGTAGGAAGAGGAGAAGGGAGAGAAGTAGGATGAGGACAAGGGGGACAAGAAGAAGAAAGAGGAGGAGATGGAGTAGAAGATGAAGAAGTAAGATGAGGAGAAGGGGGAGAAGAAGAATATGTATGAGGAGGAGAAGGGGAGGAGAATACGAAGTAAGAGGAGGAGAAGGGGAAGAAGAAGAGGTAGAAGGGTAAAGGGCATGGTAGGTTGAGTGGAAAGGGGAGACCGAAAAGGAGGAGTGAGATGAAGGAGGAGGAGGAGGTTTCTCAGATGGTTTTAGTTGGGGGGGGGGGGGTGAAGACACAGCCTTTCGGTGGGGGAAGGGAAGAGGCGTGGGGTAGTAAAAGAGGTAGAGGAGGAGGAGGGTCGTTTGCCTAAGCTCGGAATGCAGTAAGAATCCGGGTAACCACCTCTGGCGTTTTGTTGGTCATCCGAGAGCAAAACACGCGAAGAGAGAGAGAGAGAGAGAGAGAGAGAGAGAGAGAGAGAGAGAGAGAGATCCTATAGTGCCAAAAGCTTTCAGATCCCTCGCTTAGAGAGAGAGAGAGAGAGAGAGAGAGAGAGAGAGAGAGAGAGAGAGAGAGAGAGAGAGAGACATCCTATAGTGCCAAAAGCTTTCAGATCCCTCGCTTAAGAGAGAGAGAGAGAGAGAGAGAGAGAGAGAGAGAGAGAGAGAGAGAGAGAGAGAGTAAAGTCTCAAAAACACGCCGCACCCTTTTACTCCTTGGCCACCAAGCTTCATTCACAAAACCTCAGAGAGAGAGAGAGAGAGAGAGAGAGAGAGAGAGAGAGGGGGGGAGGGGGAGCTTTAATAAAAGTGCTCTTTGTCTCTTCTTTAAACAATGGGAAGTGTTACTGATACAATACAAAGGGTTTCAGCTTCCAGATGGTAAAAGTGCAAATGATAATGGCTAGTTCAATTTCAGCTTTTAACATCACACCGACGATGCAATAGAAGTCTGTCTTCTGCCTGTGTTAGTTCATGTCGCCATGAAATACCAAGGTGTCTGAAGATCTGTATGAAATAACTCTACTAATGATTGTTATTAATCTAATTTATAGTCATATTTTTTTGGTAATGGCAGATTTGATTAAAAAAGATTTCATCTCCATTTTTATTTTTATCATTTTAAACTTCAAATAATTTACTAAGTAAATATACTATATTTTACTCAATAACTTAATTGCTTATTTTTCCTATTTTTTTATCTACCAAAAAGTACTTTTCATACTCAGTTACAAAAAATGCCTAATTTTCCTATTTTTGACCATACAAAATTAACTTTTCATACTCATTTAGTTCCAAAATTGCCCAATTTTCCTATTTCTGACATACAGTAGAATACATTTTCCTACTCATTTAATTGGAAAATTTCTTAATTTTCCTATCTCTGACATACAAATAACGAAATTTCCTACTCAGTTCCAAAATTGCATAATTATCCTATTACAGACATATAAAAAAGGACTGTTCATACTAACTTAATTCATGTAAATGCTACCTTTATGCTTCCAAGAACTCAAGCACTGGATTCTCATCTAGATAAGAGACCCCTACGAATGAAGAATGATTTTAGATAGGCAAATGGTTAATTGCAGAAAATCATAAGCTCGCTTCTTCTAGATGAATATCAGATATGGGAATCAGTTTCCAGGATCCAGAATCTAATCTATGAAACCATGAAACACAATAAGATAGCCAATAGGAAACCTCACAGCATAATGAACCATTGAACAAGGTCGAATGCAATTAATCCAAAACGAAATTAAATCTAGATTTGTTGCAGATAGGAGGCTTAGGACCAAGGCTATTTTAAGATAGTCTTGAAAGGATCACTCATACACTTATAGATTTACACGCTGCCTATTTAAGAAAATAGTTTAGAATACGTACAATAATCCATCAAGTTATCAGAACCGGACGTCCAAAATATCTAAGAGAATTGCTGCATATTGAGCAGCCACAAATCGTGTTGACAGAAGAATAGTTAGAGATGGTTTCAAATTATTGGAACCTAGATATACAGTATGTCTACTGTTTAAAGATCCTAGGCCTTTAAACATGTGGCCCCGAGACTATACAATAAGCTCCCTCTAGACATTCGAAAGACTGAAGATATTAGGGCTTTCAAGATGACACTGGAAGACTCTCTTGTACTCAAAGTGCTTCGATAGTGTGGAATCGACAATAAACGAGCAATATGCGGTATGAAACGTTGAATGCTTTGTAACGAGCATGATAAAATGACTGTGGAGGTCTTGTAGAGAGTAGGGTTCCCCTACTGTATAGGACCAGAAAATCAGTCCTAAAAGTGAAGTAAGAAGGTTTTAATCAGTGTGGCATATTGAAAACGTCCCTGCCTGTGCGATCTGCTGGACTAGGGTTCAAGTCTCACTCAGGCTTGATAATCCCTTGTATCTGCAACCGCACTATCATTGCGAGCTAAGGATGTGGGTGCCTATAGGTATACCTGCCGAGTCATCAGCAGCCATTGCCAGCCCTCCCTGGTCATAGCTTGGGTGGAGATGGGGCTTTGGCGCTGATCATAAGTATAGTTGGTCAGTTTCTAGAGCATTGTCCTGCTACCTAGGGCATTGTCACTGTCCCTTGCCTCTGCCATTCATGGGCGGTCTTTATGAAAAAAATGGCGTATATTTCGATAGGCTTCTTTTGACAGGAGAAAACGATGGGACATGAACAAGTTAAAATGAAAACATTATGTCAGACTAATGGGATGATTCTTACAAAAACACCTATGCCCTGAAGCATACAAACAAAAACATTAGGTTCTCGTAACAGCATTGATCGTTACCGAAACTACCTGCAAGGTAGGGTTGTTTAGAGTACTTAGCTATGTTCCAAAATAAGTGGTGGATAAACAATACAATGAGAACACTTATTTCGAAATAAACAAAAGTATGAGATCACTTATTTCGAAATAAACGATAGAATGAGAACACTCATTTTGAAATAAACAATAAAAAAACTTATTTCGAAATAAACAACAGGATGAGAATATTATCATTATCATTATTATCATCATTATTATCATTATCATCATTATCATCATTATCATCCTTATTATCATTATTATCCTTATTATGATTATGATTATGCTTATTATTATTATTGTTATAATTATCATTATCATCATCATCTTCATCGTCTAAGACTCAACCCTAGTTGGAAAAGCAAGATTAAGTGATTATTATTATTATTATTATTATTATTATTATTATTATTATTATTATTATTATTATTATCCTCTAAACTTCAACCCTAGTTGGAAAAGCAAGATTAAGGAAAAATAACGATTTGGAAAATTTTCTTGGTCATGGTAAAAGACCCTGGTCACTTATGAATTTTTCCATAAGGATCCCGTAAAAATTCGTATCTGGTATTTTCAATAATAAAAGAAGACAAAGAAGACTGGAAATGCCTGACACAAGAATGAATTTATATCTAACCTATAATTTCAGAGACAACGAAGAACTGAGTCACATGACGTGTGAGTCAAGAGGGTAGAACTATCCTTTCTATGAAATGTCAAAGGAGAACAAAGTTGGAATGTTTGATGGGATTGGCGACTGTGACGAAACAGTTTCCCCTAATAATGATGATAATTAACTAGAGGAACACTCAGTAAAGCGCAGACCTTATTTCTCGACCTTTTGCGCGAACTTAACCTTTGACCTTAACATGTATTAATTGGCGTGGATTTTAATACACTCAAATATGAACCAAATTTTAAGTCTCTGTGACAATGATGTCGCGATTTGGAACTTTTGCTTGACCGTGACCTTGCCCTTTCCAAATTTAATAATTACCAGCTTTTTTACACAAATTTATTCCCCGCAAGTTTCATTACGACTAAAATTGTGGCCAGAAAACTGTTCACACACACACACACAAATTACAAACACACAAACAGGGGCAAAAATATAACCTCCTTCCAACTTTGTTGGCGGAGGTAATAATAATAATAATAATTATCAAAATTATGATGATAATACTACTACTACTACTACTACTACTAATAATAATAATAATAATAATAATAATAATAATGTGTATTAAAAATCCACAATTATAGGCGTTGTGTATTTAAGAATAGCAGGAGCTTTTGCGCTATTTTTAAATATACAACGCATATGATTGTGGATTTTTAATACTCAAGATCTTCAGACACAGGCATGGTGTTTTATTCAAGTAATAATAATAATAATAATAATAATAATAATAATAATAATAATAATAATAATAATAATAATAATAATAATAATATGGTGACTTTATCATAGATTCTATGATTATAACAACCTCTTTTATATTGTGTTTGTAACACATTCTACAATTATAGTAACATCTGCTCAATGGTGATTGTAGCATCTTTTCTATGGTTACAGACACATCTGTTTTTATAGTAACTTCTGATCACCTTTTCTTGACCCCATCTAAGCCTCCTGTAAACAGAGCAATAGCGACACGAATTGCAGGACTAATTTTCTCTTAACCTGTCATGTCTCTCATAATGAAATGACAAGATTTGCTACACTTTTCCTTGTTTTAATCAGAATAAATGTTTATTTTCTGGTTTTGTCATATGTTAAGAACCAGTTCTAATGGTCCTTTTGTTTGTGTATGATCTCAAAACTAATTTTTCCAGTTACCCATAGACCATGTTCTTATTTCTTCAGGCTTAGAAGAGGATATCCCTTTCTGAGTGAGGATACCTTAACGTGGTAAAAGGATTTGCGTATCGAGATGATCAGCAAAGTTGTACTAGTTAGGGTCACCCATACTAGGTTGGTTTGCTGAGCGATCAGACGAAAATCTACCATCATCACCAATCCGTAGTGGCCTGCGTGGGAATAAAAATTGGCCAAACCCTAGTCATAGATTGATATGCATGAGGCCTATATCCATCAATGAACTAGAAATTGCTGCATTTGTTGTTGATATGAGGATAGGCCTAGACGAAGAAGCTGATTTTCCCATCCTCTTGACCTTGGCATAATTATATCATATATCCATAAACTGAAGCTGAGGATTATAATGCGTTGTTGACCAGACTTGAAAAAAAAAATCGAAGGAAACAAATGAAAGGTCGAATAATTATACGCAGCCATTATGTATTTCGTTTTTAAAGGTTTGACGCAATACGCATTTTAGAAAAAAAATGTCTTTCCCGATCAAAGGGAGACGTCAGATACGATTACAATGGCTGTTATTTGTGTCGTACTATTTTTTTTTTCATGTGTCGTACTTTTTTTTCATGTGAACCTCTATTAACTTCAGTCGATGATGAATGGAATTTACGTCAGAGCATGATCTGGAGTTTGCTTATTTTTTTCCTTTATCAATTGATTACACCAATAACAGCAGCAGCAACAACAACAACAAATGCAACCATTTCTAGTGTACTGCAGGACAAAGGCTTCAGGCATGTATTTAGTCATATATGGTGTTTGGCCATTTTCATCATTGTCAGAACATGATCTGGAGTTTGGTTATCTTTTCCTTATCAATCGATTACAACAACAACAGCAACAACAACAACAACAAATGCAGTCATTTCTCCTTAGTCATGTATGGTGTTTGGCCATTTTCATCATTACGTCATAACATGATCTGAAGTTTGGTTATTTTCCCTTATTAATTGATTACAGCTACAACAACAACAAATACAGCCATTTCTAGCCCACTGCAGGACAAAGGCCTCAAACATGTCCTTAGCCATGTCTGGGGGTTTGGCCGTTTTCGTCACCATACTGGCCAGTGCGGATTGGTGATTGTGGGCGACTTTTTATTACAACAACAACATCAACAACAACAAATTCAGCCATTTCTAGTCCACTGTAAGACAAAAGCTTCAGACATGTCCTTAGTCATGCCTGGGGTATGGCCATTTACCTTACCACGCTGGCCAGTGAGGATTGGTGATGGTGGTAAACTTTAGTCTGATCGCTCACAACAAACCAACCTTGTATGGATGTCCCTGACTAGTACAGCTTTGCTTGATCATGGCGATACACGAACCCTTTCACTACTAAAGTATCCCCACTGAAGAGAAGGATATATGGATCAAATATTGACAAATACAACGGGATCATGCCACAACCTTGATCTAGGGTTGTGGTGGTCTATTGGAAACGGCGTTGCCTGACGATCTGTTAGACTGGGGTTCGAGTCCCTCTGTAATTCGTTAGTTTCTTTAGTGTTTGAAATCTCGCCATCCTTGTGAGCTAAGGATGGGGGTTTTGGGGAAGTATATAGATCTACATACTTAGTCACCAACAGCCACTGTCTGTCCCTCCCTGTTCCTAGCTTGGGTATGAAGAGGGCTTAGGCACTGATCATATGGTTTTCTATTGTCTTGGGGTAGAGTTCTCTTGCTTGAGGGTACACCCTGGCACACTTTTCTATCTTATTTATCTTCCTCTTGTTTCGTTAAAAAGTTTTTATAGTTTATATAGAAGATATTTATTTTAATATTACTGTTCCTAAGATATTTTATTTTTCCTTGTTTCTATTCCTCTCTGGACTATTTTCCTTGTTGGAGCCCCAGGGCTTATATCATCCTGCTTTTCCAAACTAGGGTTGTAGCTTAGCAATTATTGATAATAGGGGTTGCTTGCTAGATCAATGTTACTGTATCTTGCCTCTGCCATCATGAGTGACCTTTAAATCTTTAAACTCATGTATACTGGCTCGTTTCGTGAGATTTCTAGATTGTTTATCTTTAAGAATTGGTTCCAACAGGCATCTGTGCCCAATCCCCTAAAGGCCACTATGTGAAAATGTCGTCTACGTTTTAATTACAGTATTTCCAGTTCGTTCTATTCTCTAGACAGAGTGGTCCAGCTAAAATTAGGCGGCTGATCTGTCCGTAACAGCCTTAGTCACCACTGTATACAAAAAGAAAGATAAAAGGAAAAGAATAAATAGAAAATGATGGAAAATAGAATTATGTATTAGTCGGTCTTCCTTCTCGTTCCGTATGTACGAACTTATTCGGTACAAACACGAAGAAATAAATAAATTTCATTTATTAGATTAACAAATAAACAGAAGTCCGGCGCAATCTATTGTATCCAGCCTAATCGTCCCTTTTCCAATTAAAGTATAACGCATTAGTGTCTTCTAAGAATCGAAGATAAAATATCTCCTTACAAACTAAGCTCCAGTTGTTATATTTCCTAGATTTCCGGATAGGACAAATCTGTATTCACGTTATTCCATATACTATCTGTCCCCAACATCTGTTTCGAGATACTTTTTTAATGCGGTTCTTCTTCAGGGCTACATTTACTGAACGATAAGAAGCTTCTTCATTAGAGAGAATTCTGGAACAGCGAGACCAAAGCATGTCAGTAAGGAACAGTTCCACTTAAAAGGGAATCATCATCATCTTCTTCTTCTTCTTCTTCTTCTTCTTCTTCTTCTTTTCCCACTTCTATGTGGGGTTGATGCCTCTGGTCAGCTTTCTCCATATACTATTTGGTGCCAAAAACTGTTTTGAGCCAATTTTATGCGATTCTTCTTCAGGGCTACATTTATTGAACGAAGCGAAACTTCATTATACATAGAATTCTGGGGCAGCGAGACCAAAGCTTGTCAATAAGGAACAGTTCCGCTCAAAAGGGAATCGAACTTGGGATCAAAATAGTTTACAATTCTAGATTTTCTGTTGGGGCGAGTAATCTTCGCAGTTTCCCCTCCCATCGCCAAGTGATAACGGCCCTGAAGAATCAACATCAAATCATTTCGAAAGTGCCACAGTAAGCTTCGCTGGAGAGAGAGAGAGAGAGAGAGAGAGAGAGAGAGAGAGAGAGAGAGAGAGAGAGAGAGAGAGAGAGAGAGAGAGTAACTAGGGGTGAGGGTGGAAAGCTTACGAGATAAAATACTTCATAAATGTCTGACAAATCATGAGTCTTACGCCTACATCTAAATTTCCAGACTATGAATCACCTGCTTCCCTGAAAAGGTCAGTTTAAGTAGAGTCCTATTTCTAACAACCTACTTAGAGAGAGCTACCAAGACGACATCCGGTAGACAACTGGTGCTTTTTGTAATCTTAAGAAATACGTGTATGAAACCGGTTTTAATCTTCTGATATATCTCTATTTTAAAGAAAAGGTCTGTTGATATTGTAATTGCGACGGCAGATAAAGAATTTTTATGATTCAAGTAGCCTTTACTAAAAGGAACATGGAAATGAGAAAAAGAAAAAATATTCAGAGCTCATCGATAATAATATTAATAACAATAACAATAATAATTGTAATAATGACCACAATAACGCTAAAAATAAGTATAATAATAACACTAATTAATTATGATATTAATGGTAAAATAGTAACAAAATTATAATGAAAATAACACGAATTAGTTATAGAGATAATAACAATGATAATAATAGTAATAAATAATGATGATGATGATGATAATGATAATAATAATAATAATAATAATAATAATAATAATAATAATAATAATAATAATAATAATAATAATAATAATAATAAAGAAAAGAGATTGCATGGCCAAACAAATAAATAAATTAATTATAAGATCAAGACTGGTTGAATGAGATCTATTATCTCAGGAGCTATTATGCCCGAAAGAGGAATAAAGGAAACATTACAGGTGTCAGATTGTAGGATTGTAAGGACTCGGTCGGTGCTCAGGCAAAGTAATTAATTTTATAATTGTCGAGCTTTTTTTTTTATTTTTTTTTTTTTTAGATTCACGCCCTAACGCGTAAAAGTGTATTGTGCACTGTTGATTGATTGGATGAGGTTTTTTTTTTTTTTTTTTTTTTTTGGTAGTTTTAAACCTGATAAAAAGTGGATCGCTAAGATTAAGTCAGTTTAAATTATTTTTATTATGATAATGATAATCATTATTATTATTATTATTATTATTATTATTATTATTATTATTATTATTATTATTATTATTATTATTATTATTATCATTATCATTATTATTATTAGTAGTAGTAGTAGTAGCATCTAAGCTCCAACCCTTGTTGGAAAAGCAGGATGCTTTGTGCTCAAGGCCTCTAACAAGGAAAATATCCAGTGAGGAGAGGAAATAACCACACAAATAAACTATAAAGTATAAGAGAAGTAAGGAATAAAAAAGTATAAGGTATTTCAAAATCAGTAACAACATTAAAATAGATCTGTCATTTACGAAATATAAAGAGAGACTTATGTCAACCAATTTAACATAAAAAAAAAAAAAAAAAAAACATTTGCTGGAAGTTTGAACTTCTGAAAAGAAACTTAATTTCCTTTTCCATTACGGTCTCAGACACTCGTCAGAACCAGGAATCTTCTACAGACGTCTTAGTTAAGCCTCTTATATCATGTGTCATAAGGCAATCAAACGCCTAATCAGACCTACGCAACACTGGTTACGCCGCCTTCCGCTTACGTATGGAACAGGATGCTGTAATGCCGGCGTAAACAAATTACCCAGTTAGATCACATGCAAATTGATTCCTTTCTCCTCCCCCGGCGTTCCGAGGCTCCTAGCAAAGAAAATATTTGTAAAAATATAAAATAAACAACAAAAAGAGCTAAAATTATTATAAGATCTTTCTCTAAGCTCCCCTTTGATCGATATTGACGCGCAAATCGAATCATCAGTGACGCGCCGAGCGAAAATAATGACGCCTTATTGGATTGCGGCCGTGACGTAATAAGGAAATGTGATGACGTCAGAAGGAATGCATCCTAGAGGTAAGACAATTAATAATGAGGTCAGAGACTCGTGAATTTCCGCTCAGGTAACGAGACAACTGTAGAACGATCGCGTTTAATAGGTGGTGATGGTTCGCTTAACGAGGCTAAGGTGGTCTTTCGAGGTGAATTTATTTCCTAGACTGGCTATACTTTGGTGGTGTTTCTTCTCTTTTTTATTATTGTGGTGTTTCTTAATTTTGATTATTATTATAACCAGTGTTCGGGACATGTTAAAAATGACAGATAAGTATTTATCATAAAAATATAGGGATAATCAGAAAAGAAGTAATTGTTATTCGTCATGAATATATGGACAATGATTCAGCGCCCTTTCAGCTTGAATGGATAGCGGGTCGCGTACACTAGTAAACACAAAGTCCGAGTCCACGTATGTAGTAAGAGCGAAGCATTTTTATTATTTCTCTCTCTCTCTCTCTCTCTCTCTCTCTCTCTCTCTCTCTCTCTCTCATATATACATATACAGTATATATATATATATATATATATATATATATATATATATATATATATATATATATATATATATATATATATATATATACAGTATATATATCTATATATATATATATATATATATATATATATATATATATTTGAATATATGTATATGTATATGAATATGTTTATACTGAATATATATATATATATATATATATATATATATATATATATATATATAGATATATATATATACATTATATATATACTCATATATATATATATATATATATACATATATATATATATATATACTCATATACATACATACATACATACATATATATATATATATATATATATATATATGTATATATATGCATATATCAGAAATTAT
>NC_090737.1:29095874-29100874 GCF_036898095.1 Palaemon carinicauda
CAGCTCGCCATTCTAATCCTTCCAGCTACTATCCTATTGTTTTAACTTGCACACTGTTGCTATAGTACAAGAATGAAAAAAATATATTATATTTTCCTAACTTAGACACCTTTAATCCAACTCCTCTTAGGTCATCAACATAGGTTCCGTAAGTCATGTGTGTCCTATCTTACTAATATTTGGTTATCCTCTTCTACAAGATTTCGGAATATCCTTTGCAGTTACCACTAATGTCTAAAAGACCTTAGTCTGTTTCTGACAAAGACCTGTAAGCCAAACGCCTAGTTTAGTGATTTACTACTACTCAAAGTTATTTCAACTTTAATGCCAAATCGCCATGTTTATGAGACAATGACAAAATTTAAATAAACAAATAGATCAATAGATAGAGATTTATACTGTAAATTAACAGAAAATATAAAGTGAAGATTATATTCATATAACAGATTCTTAGGCTATCAATATATCTCTCTATAAATCTATATGCTGTATATAATACATCCCTGTGAGCTCATTGATTAAAACTTAAAATACAAACTTTAATGTCTATTCCTACTCATCAGAAAACTTAAGTTCCTTAAAAAAAGGAAATTAATAAATAAAACTGAAACCAGAACCAGAAAAGGGATGCTTTGCAAGTATGGTTTGGCCAGGAAAGTTAAAGGTTACTCTCCTCTCTCTCTCTCTCTCTCTCTCTCTCTCTCTCTCTCTCTCTCTCTCTCTCTCTCTCTCTCTCTCGTCTATACCCCTTAATTATAATGTCCCGCGTAGGAATGGCTCCCGGCGAAGTCCTACTAGTCCTAGGTTTTCTTCAAGTGACTCACAGGTTTCTCTCTTTCCAGTATGGGATTCTGTGAGTGAAACAGAGCTAACAATAAACTGAAACTCGAAATTATTAAAATAACTAAAGATTTGGTAACCTGAGGATATATGTTATTTTGCTTTCTCTTCTATTATACACAATTGATAGAGTTTTATTGCAGAGGTGATATTAAGATATACCCTACTCGAATTCTGCTGTCTAGAAATTTTGATCAGATATTTCAATTAGCCTTGGTTGTCTCACACTACCCTAAGTTATTCTAATTACTTTTTGTTGATATTTTGATTGTGTGTGTGTACGAATGTGCATGTATGCTAGGTATCAAAATGACTAAGACTATGATGGAAAAAAAAAATCCGATTACAAATACTACAAATAACTAAAAATCTAATCAAATAATAAAAGTCAAATTTATGACACTATAACAGTACACATTTAGAAAGAACTCAAAATAATGTTTGGAATGAAGATAAAAGCTTTGTACTACCTACATGACAGATAGCCAGTAGGCCTACACCTTATCTCCCAAAATACTTTTAAAACTCTTAACAGATTCATCAGCTAAGCCACACCATTAGCTGGAAAAGCTAGAATACTCATGTACGGAAAAGGAAGCACACAAATAAAGAATAAACACTAAGAAAAAGAACAAAGAAAAATAAATAAGACAAAACAGATTGTTCGTAAACAAAAGAACAAAAAATTGGAACCCAGTTTCAACGTTGGTACTTTTTCCTAATTTTAGCAAAGTGAAATACAGTCCCCATTTCAAAGATTATATTAATCAGTTCATGTATTTTTACCATATTCTTTAATTCTGTAGATTATCTTCGAGACTATCCAATAGGGAGGTATAACTTAAAATAGGCCTATACGGTATACTATTAACGGTGTTACCCTTCTTTTATTATTATTATTATCATTATTATTATTATTATTATTATTATTATTATTTGCTAAGCTACAACATTAGTTAAAAAAGCAGGACGCTATAATCCCAGGGGCTCCAATAGGGAAAATAGCCCAGTGAGGAGAGGAAACAAAAAAAATAAAATATTTAAAAAACAGCGACATCAAAATAAATATTTCCTATATAAACTATAATAACTTTTAACAAAGAGTGTACCCTCAAGCAAGAAAACTAATCAAAGACAGTGGAAGACCATGGTACAAAGGTCTGGTTACCATAGCTAAAGTCTCTCTTCTACCCTTACCGAGAAGAAAGTAGCCACTGATCAATTACAGTGCAGTAGTTAACCCCTTGACAGAAGAAAATTTGTTTGGTAATTTCTGTGTTGTCAGGTGTATGAGGACGGAGGAGTATATATAAAGAATAGGCCATATTATTTGGTGTATGTGTAGGCAAAGGGAAATTGAACCGTAATCAGAGAGAAGGATCCGATTTAGTAATGTCTGGCTAGTCAAAAGACCCCAGAACTCTCTAGCGATGGTATCTCAACGGGTGGCTGGTGACCTGGCCAACCTACATGTATAATTCACTTAGGCCTTTTGCTGTATTACTTTATTCTCTTTTTTTTCCACCAATTCGTTGGTCTAATTTCCTTAAGCTGTTCTTCCTTTTATTTTTTTATTTTTTATTTTCAATTGTTATGTCTCTTATGTCCTTCTGACGAAGACTAAGAGAATATGATGTGACCTACTGAGTTTGTTTTATAAATCCACAACAAAAACAACAACAACAAAAACAACAACAAAACAACAACAACAACAACAACAACAACAACGTTTCACTCTCTTTTTAATTTCGAGACTAATTTTTTCAGGAAAGTAATTTTATTTCCTAAAGTAGAATAAATCTAAGAGTTATGTTAGAAAATTTTATATAAATTTTGATAAACAAATAAATATATATAAATATTAGTTACGTAAAATTGATATCTAATAAATAGATAAAAATTGAATGAATGACTGAATAAATATATAAACATTTAAATATATGAATAAATGAATCATGAATAAATTGGTGAATGAATACATGAATAAATGAATAAGTGAATAAACAGATATATAAATATATAATAACAGATGAACGAAAGCAAATGTTGCTTCTCGTCTGTAGAGGAGTCTGCAGGACGCTTGGCCAGTCATGGGGAACCCCCGTTTATCAGGTGTTACACCTGCACGGCGTCTGGGACTATTTTCGCCTCTGGGCAATTTCATCCTCCTCCTTGGGCTTCCTTTCCTAGAGATTGCATAAAACAAACTAGAAAGTATTCGATGAGTCTATAGACTACGTATGTCTTCGCCAAAGACGATAAAAAATGTTTTAGGATAAAGTTCACTCTTGAAATATAATTTACCTCGTTTTCTGGATAGATAGAAGCTGATAGATGAATATATTAATTGATAAAAAATCAACTATAAAGCATTCAATGAGTGTATACCTTCACCAACGACGACGATAAAGTTCAATCTCAAAATATAATTAGCTCCGTCTAGTGGATAGAGGCAGATAGAAGAATATATTGATTGATAAATATATAGATAGATAAATAAAGTCATAATAAGGATATAGACATACTTGAAGATATTGCCTTACTAATGCCTTAGAACACAAGATAATCACGAGTCAAAGAGCTATGGAAAGAATAAGGAGACAGAAAATGAGCAAGTGGATACGAGAGTTAACTAAAGTAGACAATATTTTAACAACATATAAGAAAAAGTAATGAACATAGGGAGGACATATAAGAATGACAGATAATAGATGAAAAGAACAACAGAATGCGCCAATAGAGATTGCAAAAGAAGCAGAGAAAAAGAAGAAAATACGATGGATTGACGAACCAAGAAAATTTTCTGGTAAAGACTGTCATAACAAGACCATAAACAGACGCATATGGAAGTACATGTCTGAGGCCTTTGTCCTGCAGTGGACTAGCAACGGCTGCTGAGATATATATATATATATATATATATATATATATATATATATATAAAGAGAGAGAGAGAGAGAGAGAGAGGCCTATATATACATATATATATATATATATATATATATATATATATATAGATATATATATATACATATATATTATATATATAATAATATATATATATATATATATATATATATATATATGTATATATATATATATATGTATATATATATATATATATATATATATATATATATAAACATATATATACATATATATGTATATATATACACACATTTATATATATATAAATATATATATATATATATATATATATATATATATATATATATATACATACATGTATATATACATACATACATATATATACATATATATATATGTATATATATATGTATATATACATACATATACCAAAGGCACTTCCCCCAATTTTGGGGGGTAGCCGACAACAACAAGAAACAAAACAAAAAGGGGACCTCTACTCTCTACGTTCCTCCAGCCTAACCAGGGACTCAGCCGAGTTCAGCTGGTACTGCTAGGGTGCCACAGCCCAACCTCCCACATTTCCACCACAGATGAAGCTTCATACTGCTGAGTCCCCTACTGCTGCTACCTCCGCGGTCATCTAAGGCACCGGAGGAAGCAGCAGGGCCTACCGGAACTGCGTCACAATCGCTCGCCATTCATTCCTATTTCTAGCACGCTCTCTTGCCTCTCTCACATCTATCCTCCTATCACCCAGAGCTTTCTTCACACCATCCATCCACCCAAACCTTGGCCTTCCTCTTGTACTTCTCCCACCAACTCTTGCATTCATCACCTTCTTTAGCAGACAGCCATTTCCCATTCTCTCAACATGGCCAAACCACCTCAACGCATTCATATCGACTCTAGCCGCTAACTCATTTCTTACACCCGTTCTCACCCTCACCACTTCGTTCCTAACCCTATCTACTCGAGATACACCAGCCATACTCCTCAGACACTTCATCTCAAACACATTCAATTTCTTTCTCTCCATCACTTTCATTCCCCACAACTCCGATCCATACATCACAGTTGGTACAATCACTTTCTCATATAGAACTCTCTTTACATTCATGCCCAATCCTCTATTTTTTACTACTCCCTTAACTGCCCCCAACACTTTGCAACCTTCATTCACTCTCTGACGTACATCTGCTTCCACTCCACCATTTGCTGCAACAACAGACCCCAAGTACTTAAACTGATCCACCTCCTCAAGTAACTCT
>NC_090737.1:29105874-29110874 GCF_036898095.1 Palaemon carinicauda
TATATATATATATATATATATATATATATTGGTATCATATACTCGTACTCAAAAAGGATTATAGCCATTTCCATAAAAATGAAAAATAAAAAAAATAAATCTTGGTATCATATGCCCTTACTCAAAAAGTATTATAGTCATATCCATAAAAAAAATTATAAATAAAAAAAAATCACTTAGTATCATGTACTAGTGTATGTATCTTCATCTTTAAATACTAACTACATACATGTAGCCAAGCGCAGCCTACATAAATGAATAGTTTACCCAAATATTGAATATGACAAATAAACTAAGCTATGCTTAAATGATTAAGAAATTGTATGAACAAATTTAATAAATTTTTTTATTATGTTCAGTTAGAGAAAATGTATTGATAATTGATATTTTCATTTTCCTTTTCATGAACATTATTTAGATATCTCATGCAAAAAAAATGCAAAGTGTTCAAAATATTACAATATATCAATAAAAATAGCCCTCGAAATGATAAAATATATGAAATTCAAATTCGTAATGCGATTCTTGTAGGCCTAAAAGGACATTCTCAAAAGTGTAGACTATATAGCTGCAGTTAACGACCACGTACAAACCACGTACACGATTAACTGGTAAAAATAATACAGTAATCTATATTAATTACCTTAAACAGGAATACCCTAGATAAATATATTAAATTCACAAGAGGTTAAACTGCTAATTTAGGCTAGTTTGTTTTCCATTGGTTCTATATTATCCTCATTTATCCAAATTACCCAGTCAATAAGAAATTGGTTTTTGCACGGATCCCATGTTCTGCATAAATACGATGAATGTGTGTCTCAAGATGTCAATAGGCAGAAAGTTCTGGCTCTAATCAGATTTTTAACTTTTCCTTTCCTGATTTGATATATATATATATATATATATATATATATATATATATATATATATATATACATAATATATATATATATATATATATATATATATATATGTATATATATATATATATATATTAGAGAGAGAGAGAGAGAGAGAGAGAGAGAGAGAGAGAGAGAGAGAGAGAGAGAGAGAGAGAGAGAGAGAGAGAGTACATATATACAGTATTATATAGATATATAATATATATATCTGTATAAGTAAGAAATTGTGAGATATATATATATATATATATATATATATATATATATATATATATATATATATATATGTTCACCTGTACATACGCCAACACCTGAGTCTAATGCATTTGCGTATGAGCAGATCATGCGGTTCTTTCATTCCCAATATAGTTCCTCCTTTGTGTTCTATTATTGACTCCCTTCACGAGATTTCCCTTCGTAACTTTACGCCTTCTTTTCTTCTACTTCTTTGTTTATCTTTTTTCTCTCTCTTTGAAAGTGTTAGTGGTTTACTTGTTCTTAATTCATCAAAACAAGCTGGTTTTCAGTTATTATTTTTAATCATGAATAGATATGTATGTTTGATCAGATCTTCATGATGCCCGGATTCATATATATATATATATATATATATATATATATATATATATATATATATATACATATACATATACATATGAGTGTATCTTTATATATATATATACATATATATATATATACATATATATATATATATACATATAAAGATACACTCATATATATATATATATATATATATATATATATATATATATATATATATATATATATATATATTAATATATATACATATTAATATATATACATATATACATATAAATATAGTTATATATATATATATACATATACATATACATATATATATATATATATATATATATGTATGCAGTATATATATATATATATATATATATATATATATATATATAATTTAGAAAGAAAGAGAGCAACTATTACCAGCCCGTTTTAAAGAAAATCACCCAGTGACATGACACACACACTCTCTCTCTCTCTCTCTCTCTCTCTCTCTCTCTCTCTCTCTCTCTCTCTCTCTCTCTCTCTCTCCCCTTAATTTAGCAGGATCTAAATCCGTCTAGCAACCCTGCTGACCCGAGATTAAGAGTTGGGGACAGGTAACTTAACAGTCACTTGTGTGACAATTCCTAATATGTAACGTCTCGACAGATTCAGCCTTAATAGGTCAGTCCGTTTTAGATATTACCTGGCGATTTCCTTTTCTCAAACTCGTTACTTTTTATTTTATGTTTTCTTTTAAGTTTTTATTACTGTATTGTATTTTTCCGTATTTTCTCGTTTATTTTCATAATTTCTTTTTTTATTATTGACTTTATTTCTCGCCATTCACTTTTATAATCGATCATTCTAATAATATTACACAAAATTACCTAAATGTTTATACTCGCAGGCTTTATTATAATGAAATTCAGTTTTAAATTTATATAGCAAAACTTGAACGTTTTATTTCAGTTATGAAGAATGTAAAATAAAAGCACAGTAAGATTCGTGCCAAGGCTAAGTAGGGATTAAATCAGTAATGTATATGCAAATAAAATGCACAGAGTATCTGTGGTCCTATCAGATATAGCCTTGGGATGGGCATATATCTTGTCTTGAAAGCATCCACATACTTAGTTATGTCTTAAGGTTTTTTGAAGTTTATAAGCGCTAATTTTCAGGAGGAATTTGGTAGGCCATTTTCATGACATCGTAATTTGTCAGCAAAATTTAGCTTAAAAAGATGATCATTGATCCATATAGGCCTACTTAACTTCCATGCTAGTCTTATGTTCACTACTTGGTGATTTCTTGGCTGCATTTAGCTATAACTGATGATTACTGATAGATATAGACCTACTTCTGTTGTTAGTCCTACGTTCACGACTGCGTAATTTGTCAACGAAATCTAGCTTCAAATAATGATCTCTGATCCATATAAGCCCACTTAGCTTCGCTACTAGGCCTATGTTCATAATTTCGTAATTTGTCAGCGATATTTAGTTTTAACCGATGATCACTGATAAATATAGGCTTTCTTACTTTCGCTGCTAGGCCTATGTTCATGATTTCGTAATTTGCCAGCGATACTTGGCTTTGACTGATGATCATAGATCCATATAGGCCTACTCACCTTCGCTGCTAGTCCTATGTTAATTACTTCGTGATTTGTTAGTGGCGTTTATCTTTAACTGATGATCAATGATGAATATAGGCCTATTTAATGTCCTGATTGAAAGACTGTCTTGAAAAGGTATTCCCGCATTGTTTTAATTAGTAATTACCTATTTAAGGGTCTTTAAATAGCTATTGACCAACACAGCATTGCTTATCTACGATAACTATCATATAGTTAATAGAGTTCTAGGTATGCAGTTAATTCTAACAGTCATGCTCTCGCCACCATAAGACTCAATACTAAACAGTATTCTAGAGGTTTTATTCCAGATGTGATCGGATTGTGGAATGATCTTAATCAGTTTAATCAGTGGAATTTCAGAATTTTAAACTTGCAGGGAATTCTTTAATGTGGAACAGGCTGACATAAGTCTATTTATAGTTTAAATATGACAGATCTATTTCAATTCCGTTACTGATCTTAAATTATTTGATATTAACTATTCATTACTTCCCATATATTTTAATCATTTCCTTGCTTCCTTTCCTCGCTGGGATATTTTCCTTGTTGGAGCCCTTAGGCTTGTAGTATCCTACTTTTCCAACTAAGGTTGTAGCTTAGAAAATAATAATAATAGTAATAATAATAATAATAATAATAATAATAATAATAATAATAATAACAATGAGGATAAATAATAATAATAATAATAATAATAATAATGATAATAATAATCCGAAGATCGGCAGTGGCGCGAACGCTTCAACAATAGACTATATGTATTAATTAGAAAGAAAAAAAAACAATATCTATATTCAATCGGAATCTGCAGAGGAAAAGACACATAATTACGCCAAATCATCGACATAATTAGCTGAAGACTAGAAAATAAAATCGAGAGAAATAGGCGAGTACCAGATGCCTGAACGTGAAGGTTAAAAATTCAAAAAAATTTTTCTGGATGTAACTCGATGTTGAGATAATAAAAAAAGGAAAAAGTTAGATTATTATCCGGGTATTCAATTGTTACTACTTTTATTGATATTAATAGACTTCTATCAATAGTCAAGGCTGGTATATTTAAAGTAATTTGAATGAATTAACGATTGCAAATGCTCGTTTCTTTAGAGTAAGGGACATTTTATTTAGGAATTCAAATGTTTCTGTTTCTCTAGAGTAAGTGACATTTGATTTAGAAATTCAAATAAATGCTTGTGTTTCTCTAGAGAAAGTAACATTTGATTTAGAAACTCAAATGTTTCTGTTTATCTTGAGTCAGTGACATTTGATTTAGAAATTATAATGCTTCTGTTTCTCTGGAATAAAAGTAACATTTGATTTAGAAACTCAAATGTTTCTGTTTTTCTAGAGTCAATGACATTTGATTTAGAAACTCAAATGTTTCTGTTTCTCTAGAGTCAGTGACATTTGATTTAGAAACTCAAATGTTTCTGTTTCTCTAGAGTCAATGACATTTGATTTAGAAACTCAAATGTTTCTGTTTCTCTAGAGTCAATGACATTTGATTTAGAAACTCAAATGTTTCTGTTTCTCTAGAGTCAATGACATTTGATTTAGAAACTCAAATGTTTCTGTTTCTCTAGAGTCAGTGACATTTGATTTAGAAACTCAAATGTTTCTGTTTCTCTAGAGTCAGTAACATTTGATTTAGAAATTTAAATGCTTCTGTTTCTCTAGAGTCAGTGACATTTGATTTAGAAACTCAAATGTTTCTGTTTCTCTAGAGTCAGTGACATTTGATTTAGAAACTCAAATGTTTTTGTTGCTTTAGAGTCAGTGACATTTGATTTAGAAATTCAACGGCTTCTGTTTCTCTCGAGTCAGTGAAATTTGATTTAGAAACTCAAATGTTTCTGTTTCTCTAGAGTCAGAGACATTTGATTTAGAAACTCAAATGTTTCTGTTTCTCTAGAGTCAGTGAC
>NC_090737.1:29120874-29128374 GCF_036898095.1 Palaemon carinicauda
TTTTTTTTAAACTAATAAAATCAGACAGACCAACCACATTGCGATAATAAGGTCACCGTATCACAACTAGGGAATTAGTACCATGTTGCATAAAGCACAGTAAAGAACAACCCTAAAAAAAACAAAAGCAAACACATTTGTAACAACGGCAGAGGAATGCGCTTCTATTCTTTTACCATACCTTCAATATAAGCTTACATCACAAGTCTGGAAAAAAAGAAAAAGAGAAAGAAGAGAAAGAAAGAAAAAAAGTTGCGAAAATGCCCCGACCACTTTCAGGAATCTGCTAAAGTTCAACTTGGCTTTCATTTATTTGGTATTTTTTCTATATCGATATTTGGGATTATAACAGATATTGTGGTTAAGTATTCAAATATATTTAAAACCGTCGCGTTTAAAATAAATAAATTGTTATTACTACAACGAAAGCTAAAGAAATAATAATTAGGATGAAATTAGCAACTGGCACCTCAATTGAAAGGTAAATTCTGTGTGTGGTATTTCCTCTCTCTCTCTCTCTCTCTCTCTCTCTCTCTCTCTCTCTCTCTCTCTCTCTCTCTCGTTGCTGTTGATGTCTTCGGTGGCTACATTCCACCACCATCACTCACACTGGAAAAACAACATTCCACAAAATTGCTCTCTCGATAAAACCGAGATTTTCTATTTTACATTCACTTATCCCTTTCGTTAATTCTTCCAGAGAGAGAGAGAGAGAGAGAGAGAGAGAGAGAGAGAGAGAGAGAGAGAGAGAGCGTTGCAAAACTCCGCTGCGTGAATATTAAAGAGAAAATTATAATGGGATCTTTCGAAAGTTGGCGTGTCATGAGTCAAGGTCATACGGAGCTCTAATCTCGCATGAGGTCCGTTATGCTCGGGGCGCCTGTTTTGTTTTTCGCTATTCTAGATTACTTTATTTTCCACTTTTCCACTCTTCTAGATTATTTTAAATTCCATTTGTTCACTATTCTAGTTTACATTATTTTCCACTATTCTAGATTACTTTATTTTCCACTATTTTACCAATCTATGTTACTTTATTTTCCACTTTTTTCTATTCTGGGTTACTGTATTTTCCACATTTTTACTAGCCTAGGTTACTTTATTTTCCACTATTTCACTATTCTAGGGTACTTTATTTTCCACTTTTTTACTATTCTAGATTACTTTATTTCCCACTTTTCCACTATTCTAGGGTACTTTATTTTCCAATTTTTACCATTTTAGATTACTTTATTTTCCACTTTCCACTATTCTAGGGTACTTTATTTTCCACTTTTTACTATTCTAGATTGCTTTATTTTCCACTTTTTCACTATTCTAGGGTACATTATTTTCCACTTTTCTAGATTACTTTATTTTCCACTATTTTACCATTCTGTGTTGCTTTATTTTCCACTTTTTTAATATTCTAGGTTACTTTATTTTCCACTTTTTCACTATTCTAGGGGACTTCATTTTCCACTTTTTTACTATTCTAGATTACTTTCTTTTCCACTTTTCCATTATTCAAGATTACTTTATTTTCCACTTTTTCCACTATTCAGGGTTACTTTATTTTCCACTTTTTCACTATTCTAGGGGACTTCATTTTCCACCTTTTTACAATTCTAGATTACTTTCTTTTCCACTTTTCCACTATTCAAGATTACTTTATTTTCCAGTTTTCCACTATTCTTGGGTACTTTATTTTCCACTTTTTACTATTCTAGATTACTTTATTTTCCACTTTTTCACTATTCTAGGGTACTTTATTTTCCACTTTTTACTATTCTAGATTACTTTATTTTCCACTTTTCCACTATTCTAGATTAGTTTATTTTCCACTTTTCCGGGTTACTTTATTTTCCACTTTTCTGCTAAATTGCTCTTGATTTTTTTTTTGGTGTGTGTTTTTCTTATCCATATTCAGATTTCTACCATCCTCTCTTCGCTATTTTGTTCACCTTTCTCATTCTCTTATTTTTCATCGTTCCACTATTCCTCTCTTTTTTTCTCTCTCTTTCTTCATACTCATTGTTTTACCTTTTCATGCAAACTCGCTATTTTTAACTTTTCACCATTCTTGCTCCCTTTTTCACTTATCCATCGTCCTCGTTTTCTCTCTCTCTCTCTCTCTCTCTCTCTCTCTCTCTCTCTCTCTCTCTCTCTCTCTCTCTCCTTTTTCCATTATTCGTGTTTTTTTTACGTTCTCACTATTCTCACTCTCGTTTTAACTATTTCATTATGCTCCCCTTTTCACTATTACACTATTATTTTCCTCAATCCACTATTTTTTCATTATTTTCACTTTACTTTTATAGCTATTTAAATTTAATCTATCCTTCACTTCTTATTTCCATAATTCTCGACCTCATTTTTCTCCACGTTGCTACACTATTCTCCTAATTTCCTTCGTTTCAAATATTTCTATCAAATATTTTTCACCATCCACTATTCTTTCACTCCTATTCTTTATTTCCTTTTTACACTTTCTCTTTTCCACTTTTACAGTTCTCACTCTACTGTTCACAATTTCCATTATTTACTACTTTCTCTTCGCTTATTTCACTATTCTCCTCTCTTATTCCCTAGTCCTATCGTTTTTACTTTATTACTTATCCAACTGTTCTCTCTCTCTCTCATTAATTATTCCCATTATTATTCTCTCTCTCTCATTAATTATTCCCATTATTATCTCTCTCTCTCTCTCTCTCTCTCTCTCTCTCTCTCTCTCTCTCTCTCTCTCTCTCTCTCTCTCTTTAACCTATAATTTTGCTTTCCCTTTCTCCCTCATTCCAGTGTGAGCTATTTGTGGCTAACATTTCGAAGTCACTTACTTTGTGTCATACTGTAATTATCATGAACAGTAACGTGTTACCTAATAACCACTGGATTTCGATTCCGAATACAAAACCTGAATTCGTCAGGACTATGTACAGTAGAAGAATATTGATAGTTAATATGGCAGGATAGGATTAGAAATGAAACTATAAGAGAAATTACTCGAGTGCCATATATGGATGAGATCATGGTGAAGGGTAGTTGGAGATGGTCTGGGCATGCTCTCAGCACTCCCCAAGAGGGATTAGTTCATATAACTTTCAATTGGGCAACAAGGCACTAATAGAGTTAGACGACCCAGGCCTACATGGCTGAGGAGTATGAAGCGTGAAGTAGGAAATGGTGAATGGAGAAGTATTGATTTAAAAGCTCCTGATAGAGACAAATGGCGAAATCTAACAGAAGGCCTTTGCGTCAATATGTGTAGAGGTGGTGATGATGATGATGATGTACAAAAAAGTCCGAATCAATTCTTGTCTCTCTTGATGGCTGAGTGGCTTTAGTAGTCAAATGAGAGATTTGTTTCGATTGAGGCATAGGTTCGAATCCTGATCAGGGCCAAATCACTTATAAAAAATAATTGACCCTTAGGGTTGTTTCTCCGAGACAGTGAGATTTCTAATGAAAGATAACGGAATAGCTTAACTTTCATCTTGGTTAAATTCAGTTCAAGTTTAATGAAAAATGATACTCAAGTTAGCGAATAAAAATGATTTCCCAGGTTACGCTAACTGACATCAGGTTGACGTCTGTATCTTCAGTAAACTTTCCTGTGTCTTAAAGTTTCCGTCTTGTTGGTAATTATCGTCATTCCCTTTCTAGGTATAAAATGGATATTCACTTGAAAGGTCTTTTTTCTTTTGGAAATCCTTATGGATAGAGGGATGTGCGGAAATCAGCATTTCTGCTATCGTAATAATTTACGCATTGCGTCTCAGAAGATGAGTTTTGGCTTGAGCAATGCAAACAACAACAACAACAACAAATGCAGCCGCTTCTCGTCCACTGCAGGACATAGGCCTAGACATGTACATAGTCATGTCTGGGGTTCGGCCATTTTCATCACCACGCTGGCCAACTGCAGATAGGTGATGGTGGGAGACTTTAGTCTGCTCGCTCACAGCAAACCAACCTAGTATGGGTGGCCCTGACTAGTAAGGCTTCAGTAAGGATCAAATATGAGTTCTGTGATAATGGGAATGTCTTGATCTTTAAAATAATCCACTTGCGTAAGCTTCCCCTTCATTATCTTTTAAAGTCTTTTTAAACAAATTAAATTAATGTTTAGGCCAGAAAACAATTTCTGTCATTTTATTGAATTCTGAAAACTTAAATGTCTAAGATTTTAACGATTTCATGAGCATAGGTTTAATGAATACAATTAGAATCTTTATATATAGCAGGTTTTTTATCCAATTGATTTTTCTATCATTTACAATCTAATTATTCCTTCCAGAATTTATTCTGGCCAGCTCTATAAGAATAGAGTTCAACTCATTGGGCTGGATAATTTCCATTTTTGTTTATCAATTAGGCTATTCAATATGATAAGCAAACGAAAATAGTTAGAATATAACTATCTTAAATAAGTTTATCTTATAAAACAAGATGAAATACGCTATAGATAATGAACGAACTCCCTATGGTTAGCAATGCATAATCAAAAGACTTAGATTTTAAAGCCAACTTGTTTCTATAATTTTGATGGATAAGTACGGTTCTAAGTATTTCAATTTGAATGAGATAATGTACAGTACAGTTAGAATAAAAAGAACGCAGACACTCGGGGAAATCTTTCGTCAGATGTCCCATGACAAAACAGACAAGGTGTTGCTCTTCTTACTACTTCTACGAAATGGGCGGAGCCCTCTCCAACCTCGGCAAATTAAAGACAGCAAAGGAGTGTTTTTGCTAGTGAAAGCATTAAAATTTGACAAATCGAGTTGCCATATTTCATTCTGTTTTATCATTTGACGTTTCAAATATCCACTGCAAATACCAAATACAAACACACACACACACACACACACACATATATATATATATATATATATATATATATATATATGTATATATATGTGTGTGTTTGTATATATATATATATATATATATATATATATATATATATACATATACATATACATATACATATACATATACATATACATATACATATACATATACATATACATATACATATACATATATATATATATATATATATATATATATATATATATATATATATCATGAAACCGCATAATCATGTAGAAATTATTGGAGTATCGCAGCTAAACAATTCCTTCCGTTAACAGCTACATTAGATTATTTCGACATTAGTCTTGTTCAAGTCACCGATGAAAGAAAAAGTACTTCCAGATATGGTTCGATGTAGAATAATAATAAAAAAACACCATACATGAGTTATACTGGCCTAAATGATATTCAGAGAGAGAGAGAGAGAGGGGGGGGGGTGCTGTTGGTGAGGAAGTGAGAAGGGGTGAAAGTTTGAGGGTGGTGAGAGCAAGAGGGGGTGAGAGTGATAAGGGGTGAGAGTGAGAAGGGGTGAGAGCGAGAAGGGTTAAGAAAGGGAGAGAATAGTGAGAGTCAAAGAATATTGGGGGCCAAGATGTTCATTCCATACCAGTTATGTTACAGATGAACTCTTTATGATTAGTTGGCAGCTTGACTCCGCGTCATCCATTTCAGTGTTAAAATTACAAACTTCATTTCTAACTAATCTAACTAAACTGATATTATCTAGTTACCGATAATCTGTTGCGCTACGTTTTTATAGTGCGATTTGTGAAACAACAGAAAAAAAAGTATAAAGTCATGCCATTTTTAAGGAACAAGACCCCAAAGATTTCAATAGATAAAACATAATTATATTTGAATAAGAACTAATTTTGGGCCAGAGTTCGTAAACAAATGCACAAAAGCTATCTAGAATATGGTACCAATGGGGCAAGGGGTAGGTACGCTTTAAAGAACGTTATTTCAAGGTTAGGTTGTAAGCAATGTTTTTCTCCCTCTTTTAGCTTAGCATTTTCAGTTCGTATTGTATAGTCTCTTATTTATGGTACTTGTGTTTATTCATCTAGTTTTATTACCCTGATTTTTGGACAGCTGACTGGAAGATGTAAATGTAGCAGCTAAACAATTTATATCGAGAGCTAGAGACAGGTGGAGGCAATTGACAGCCCATGTCGAGGACATGGCACCTAGATAGATTACCCTGGATATTTCTGATCGCATTTCTATCAATAGTGATTTTAAAATTATCGGTTTCTCTGGAATTTACCTTTCTTTGGTTTGATATGGGCTGATATTAGCCTACTGATTTTTCTGATATACAGTATATGTCCACAGGGAGACCAGAAGCAACGTGAAGTTATTTCATGTTGGCTACAAGATGAAACCAATATTTAAAAAAATTGAGAAACAGGCTGCCTCCTATCTAATATCGTTAAAAAGAATTAAATTTTGAGAAATTTTTTTTTTGAGACCTGTTATTTCTAAAGAAGTTATTTTAAGCACTTCAGGTTGATAGTACTTTGAAAATTGTTCTCATATTTGTACTTCAGAATCTGACTTTTATCCTAAACTGATGGAGAAAAACCTGACGCTTATTAAACTCCATGTTTATAATCTCCATATAAGTATCTGACACCATTGTTCAATTGACTCAGTGTGCATGGTGTTTAGCATATTTAGCAATCCTTTTAGGCCGGGTGCCAGGACCACCCTAGGATATTTTCTGCTAACTCTTTAACTCAAATTTCCTGATAACTTATGTCTTGGGCTATGTCAAGAACATAGGGACCACTCTCAACTTGGGGCCGTTCTCACTTAAGGGACCAAAACCCCCTCTTTCAGGCTACGCTCAACTCTGCCTAACATAAATTTACATTAAGTCTTATATGGGCGGTCAAACATGTTCAGACTTTCAAAAAAATTTGCAGGGACTATTGGAATATATCAAGAAATATGTGTAAAAAGCAAACATTTCAATAGTATAATATGTATTTCTAAAGTAATACAAAATGTACACAGACAAACCGAAAAAAAATCTTGATTTTAACATTTCTCTTTGCAAATGAAGTCCTCTCAGGAAAAAATAACTAATCTGTAATTACATCTTGCATTATAAATACGTCCTTGTTACATACGGTCGGTTTTTTTTAGCCTAAGTTTACGTTATATCGAAATACATATAAAAACTTTTCTATCCGTTTTAAACTGATATATCTAAATAAGCAAGTGATGATTTTTTCTCCTGACAAATTCCAAACTTATTGTAAAAGATAAAGTGCCTTTAATTTGTTATAGAAAATTTAGAGGTATTTGTTCAAATGTAGTTCAAAGTTAAGATTAATAATTTTTCTTACTTATTTGTTCATTTGTTTATTTACTTGTTTAAAGAAGAAAGTTGCCGACGAGTGTGTTTTTGAATTGGTCGTCGCACATTGTTAAGCATAAAAACAAATACTTGAATGTAAGTGAATAAGTCGCCAAAAAAAGATGTTAAATAGTGATATTTGGTAAATATTGTATATTTTGTAAAGGTGACAAGGTAAAGGACTTTGGTAATATACATAGCTTTCAGAAGTTCCACTCAGATGCGTATGAAAACATTGAAGAAAAGGAAATTTAACTAAATAATGAAGTTTTACTATG
>NC_090737.1:29133374-29143374 GCF_036898095.1 Palaemon carinicauda
GCCGGCCTATGAGGCCGGCAGCCGGGCAGGTGTAGTTCTCTGGTTCTTTTGCTGCCGGCTGGCATCGGTCTTGTACCTTTGCCGGCCGGCTTATGTCAGTCCTTGTCTGCCGGTCACCAAGAGTGTGGCCGGCAGCTGGGTACTACCTTGTGTAGTTGCTGGCCGGCAGCCATTGCCGGCCAACACTGGCTGTTACCGGCCGGCAGTTGCTGCCGACCGGCACAGGCATTTGAACCAGAGTGCTGCCGCCCTATAGCTGTTAAGTAGTATACTTTAAAGCTAGTTGTGGTGTGTGCCGGCCGGCAAAGGCAGGCCGGCACACATCCCCCTATACTGTACTAGTATTCTTCTGTATAGCATATACAGTAAGAAGAAAACTATAGTAATGGTTTTGGTACAGCACTGTATCTTCTAACACTATTGTGTTTTCTTGCACATCCCTTTGCTGTTGCCCTCAGATAGGAAGCTGAGTTCTTCCCTGTCTATTATCCAGGATTTTAAAATCATTGCTTAGGTGTGAGCTCCACCTGTTTCCTCTGGAAACCTTGCATTGGTTACTCTAGAAGAGATAAACCATTTTTGATTTTACTATCTGGAAGGCTGCAACAATGGGTTGTGAGGGAAACACAAGTGTGTGTCTTTCCTTTCTGAATTGTTATGCTATACTATGCATATCCAGTGATACATAGTTCACTTGATACTCATGGAAATTTCTTCTCTTTACAGAAGGACACTCCGAAGTGGGGAAGTGCTTTCTGCAATGTCAGCAGCAAGAACCTCTGCGGACATGAGTTTTGTAGGAGACACGCAGCATACGCTGTCTCCAAGGATGATGTCCGGTATTGGGACCCTCAGGTATGTACTGTGTGCACTAACCTGATTAATGAGACATTTAAATAGCTAGGAAGAAGCTTCGTACCTGGGTAAGGGGCTTCCAAAAGAACACTTCTGGCCCTTATCTTCCAAGTGAGAAGATGAGGGCGTATCTTTTCCCTAAGGCATCAGCTGATGCAGTGATTCCCCAGCCTCAAGAGGAGATCCCCTAAGTTCAGATCCAGGTGGATGCTGAAGTCGCGGTCGCGATGCAAGACATCCAGCTAAATGACAGGATATCTGATGTGGACGGGTGTCAGGAGGAAGACCTCCTGGCAGAAGCCCAGGATGAAGTTCAAGCCCCTCTACATCGGCCGGTCTCCCAGTAGAGCTGGGACAGGCCCTCTCTTCTATTGTTGGAATGATCCAACAAATGCAGAAGGAGAATCAGGAGAAGGCGGCTGCAATGGAACTGCGAATGCAGTGCCTTGCAGAATCACATGGGCCCCAGAAAAAGCTCAATGTGAAAGACCTTCCCTTGTGCTCAGATGCTAACCCATGGAGGTATGCTGAGCACATGCCGATGACGACTGGAAAGATCGTCATCTCGGATAAGCTGGGCTCAGTTCCCCTGGAGGGTGGAATTCTGGCCCAGCAAGGCATCATATCCGGACTGTTATGTCCGGCTGAGGAAGGAACCAGCTTCAAAGGAGGAGACAGAGCCGAAGGAGGTCATAGTGATGGACCAGGCTAAGGCTCAAGCTCTACTTTCATCCTCGATGAAAGAGAGGGGCTTCTCTAACTCAAAGGTAGCTGCATTGAATAGGAAGCTCCCTTCCTTTGTGTCCTCGCCTACTAGAGCCTTCCCCCTTTTACAGAAAGGGTTTCTGGCTGTACTAAAAGCAATCGAGGCCGGCAAGTCTTGCCCCTCCCTAGAGGAGTGTAAACCCTTGTCGCTGGCCCTGCCTATGGACCACAAAGACTGGAAGGACGTCCATCTTACGTTCTCAGTGGGAAAGTTGGAGGCTGATATTGCCGGACGTCAGTTCGGCAAGGACCTCCCTAAGCTGTCTGACTTTCTTTTGCGAAGTGAGTTCGATACAAAAGAAAGACTGACTGCCTCAATGTCTCTTCAGACTACTCTCGAGACGATGGCAAGTGACCCCAAGGTCCATGAAATGTTCATGGTAGTGGCCAAGCCTCATCTGGCCACAGTGACGAAGGACCTTTATGGCTTCGTCAAGGCAAGGAGAGCTTGTAGGGAGTTCGTGTTTACCTCGGCTACGGTGAGGCACGAGCTAAAGAAACTAATCTCCTCCAACATTTGGGGAAAAGACCTTTTTCCCTACCGACTTGGTCAAAGAAGTTTTTGATAAAGCCGCCTTGGAGAATAGAAACCTTCTCCAGAAGTGGGGCCTGGCTATCAAAAGAAAGTGTTCCCCGGATGAGGGTCCTCAACCAAAGAGGAAGACTATGAGGACTAGGCTACCGTCTCGGCCAGCCAAGCCTCTTAGACAGCAACAGCAACTGCAATTGCCATTGCCCCCAGTGCCCCCAGTGCCCCAGATCGTGGCACAAACCCCGACCACCTTTCAGTGGGTACCCCAGGCCGTGTCGACACAGTCCACGGCATTCACCCCAGCGTTCGAAGGGCAGTCTACTTCCTTTCGAGCAAAGCCTAGAGGAGCAGCCAGAGGCTCGTCTAGACGCCCCTCAAGGGGAAGGGGATTCAGGGGTGGTCGTGGTCAGGAAGGCAAGACCTCAGGACGGCAGTCCAAGTGAGGTGATACCGGTAGGAGGGAGACTTCTGAAATTTCGGGATCGGTGGACCTTCGATCCCTGGGCCCACAGCCTACTCAAGAATGGACTGGGCGGGAGCTGGTACAGCACTCCACCCCCGTACCTTCGGTTTTTCCAACACTCCACCCCCGTTATGGAGGAGTACGTTCAAGAACGGTTGGAAGAAAAAGGGTGAAGCCCATCAATTTCTAAGGGAGGCTGTTCTGTGTTCCCAAGAAAGACTCGGAAAAAGCTCAAGAGTCATTCTGGACTTGTCGCCACTTAACAAGTTCATAGTGAATTGCAAATTCAAAATGCTAACACTGCAACACATAAGGACCTTACTGCCCAAGAGGGCATATTCCGTCTCTATAGACTTGTCAGACGCCTACTGGCACATTCCAATTAGCCATCGACTCTCCCCCTACCTAGGGTTCAGGCTACAACGAAGACTATACGCCTTCGGAGCCATGCCATTCGGGCTAAACATAGCCCCAAGGATTTTTACGAAGCTTGCGAGCGTAGCTCTCAAACAATTTCGCCTAAAGGGAATTCAGGTAGTAGCCTACCTGGACGACTGGTTGGTGTGGGCAGCATCCGAGACAGAATGCTTGCAAGCTTCCAGTCAAGTGATCCAGTTCCTAGAGTACCTAGGCTTCAAGATCAACAGAAAAAGTCTCGACTTTCTCCATCTCAAAAGTTCCAGTGGCTAAGATCCACTGGGACCTTTTGTCACACCGTTTCTCCACCCCGGCGAAGAAAAGGAAAGAGATAGCGGGTTCTGTCAAGATTCCGAAAGGATATCAAGACACGAGCAGGAGAGAGTACTGCGCTCTCTCCAGTTTGCTTCGGTGACAGACCCAGTGCTAAGAGCACAGCTAAAGGATGCAATCGGAGTTTGGAGAAGTTATGCATCAAACGCGTGAAGAGATCTGAGAAGACCAGCCGCTTCGGCTAAGTACTCTTCTCAGGCCTTGGTCCCAAGCCAGACATCTAAAGAAGTCAGGTTCTTCTTTAGCCACCTCCCCCGTCGGTGACGATTCACTCAGACGCCTCAAAGGAGGGATGGGGAGGTCACTCTCATCGGAAAAAAGTCCAGGGGACTTGGTCCAGGCTATTCAAGACCTTTCTCATAAAACTTTCTAGAAGCTAGGGCAGTGCTCCTTACCTTAAAGAAAGTCTCCCCGCGTCATTCGTTCCACATAAAGTGGTAATAGACAGCGAGGTAGTTGTAAGATACTTGAATCGACAAGGATCGAGGTCACCACCTCTCAACCAGGTGATGTTGGCCGTCTTCCGATTGGCGGAAAAGAAGAAGTGGTACCTGTCGGCAGTTCACCTTCAAGGAGTCCGCAATGTGACAGCGGACGCTCTATCCAGGTTCACACCGATAGAGTCGGAATGGTCCTTAGACGCAGGATCATTCTCCTTCATTCTGAATCAGTCCCAGAACTGCAGATAGACCTCTTTGTGACGAAAGACAACAAGAAGTTGCCCCTGTACGTGCCCCGTACGAGGACCCCTTAGCGGAAGCAGTGGACGCGATGTCCCTCGACTGGAACAGATGGTCCAAGATTTATCTGTTCCCTCCTCACAACCTTCTGTTGAGGGTCCTCAACAAACTGAGATCCTTCAAAGGGTAGCGGCAATAGTGGCCCACAAGTGGCCGAACAGCGTGTGGTTCCTCCTGGCATTGGAACTGTAGCTGAAGTTTGTACCACTACCAGATCCAGTTCTGACCCAGCGAGTCCAGAAGTCAACTGTCTGCGCTTCATTACAGAAAACCCGGACCCTGCAGTTCATGATTTTCTCTCCCTAGCGGTGAGAAAGCGTTTCGGGATTTCGAAAGCCAGTATAGACTTCCTTGAGGAATATAAATGCAAATCTACTAGAAGGCAATATGAGTCATCTTGGAGAAAATGGGTGGCCTTTTGTCAAGGCGAAGATTCCGCAGGAGATCTTGACAGACTTCTGCTTATTTTTTTTTCCCCACCTCCATGGTCAAGGGTTGGCAGCGAACACGATTTCAGCGTGTAAGTCTGCTTTGACAAGACCCATTCTATATGCCTTCCAGGTCGACCTAGGTAACGAGATCTTTAATAAAGTCCCGAAAGCCTGTGCTAGGCTCAGACCTTCAGCACCTCCAAAGCCCATTTCATGGTCTTTAGACAAGTTCTTCATTTCGCTTCTCTGTTGAGCAATGAAGAGTGTGCGTTAAAGGATTTGACACAAAAAGTTATTTTCCTATTTTGCACTCGCGTCCGGGGCCAGGGTTAGTGAGATTGTAGCCTCTCGAGAGAGGCAGGTCGTGTTCAGTTCCTGGATGGGGAAGAACTGAACCTGTTTCCGGATCCTACGTTTCTCGCCAAGAATGAGTTACCCACCAACAGGTGGGGTCCCTGGAGAATCTGCCCTCTGAAAGAAGATGCATCTCTATGTCCAGTAGAATGCCTAAAGGTCTATTTTTATAGAACTTCAGACTTCAAGGGTAGTCAACTATTCAGGGGAGAAACATCAGGCTCAAATTTATCTCTGAATCAACTCAGAGCGAAAATGACATTTTATTCGCAGAGCGGATCCTGACAGTACACCCGCAGGTCACGATCCGAGGAAAGTTGCCTCATCCCTAAATTTCTTTAATTGTATGGATTTTGAACATCTCCGTTCATACACTGGCTGGAAGTCTTCCAGAGTGTTCTTTCGCCACTATGCGAAGCAAGTAGAGGAACTAAAAGAGATCTGTGGTAGCAGTGGGTCACGGTGTTAACCCTACTGTTTAACTCTGCGAGGAACAGTGGTCTTAATTGGGACGATTAATTCCAGGGTGAGTGTGTAGTTACATACTGTACTACAAACTAAGTGAGGGCATTGTGTTGCCCATCCAGACTGTTCCATTTCCGAAGGTGAACCTAGCATAAGTGCAGACATGTGTGCCGAGCGTTTCTAACGCTAATGTCATTGATTTGTAATACAGGCTTTTATGACTTTGATACCTCGGTATCTTAAAAGTGGCATCTAATGTTTTTTCTTTCAGACAAACAAGCTCTGTTTACTATCATACTTATGCTTAAAGTTTTGGGTTATCCTCTTCTTATATATATATATATATATATATATATATATATATATATATATATATATATATATATATATATATATATATAATTGTGGTTAACCTGTCTATTTATTGCCTGTCAATAATCTGGTTCTTGAGAACCTTGCGTCTCCTTCACCTGTGTCAATTTATTGGTATAATTGAGCATTCATTCTATGTACCTTATCTGGGATAATTCTAATAGAATTGTTCCTTTATGCAAGCTATGTTGCATTGGTTTTCCTCCTATGCGGATATAAAACCTTTGTCCAATACAAGTATTGTGCGGAAAACTGGTCGATATTTCATATTGACGCAGTGGTCCTTTACAAACTATGCTTTACTTAATATAGGGCGAGACCACTATATTAGCTTGCCTGGTATTCATACATAGATATATGTACTCTTCGAGACTTTTCCAGAGTCTAGTAGGACTCTTCCCTGTAGGGGGCAGGAAGCTCTAACATAGTTTATAGTTAGTTGAAAAGATGTATAACGGTAACATCTTAGGTCTCTAGGTCTAGTCGACCGGGAAAAAATTACCTCCGGGGAGTACGGCACGTTCTGAGAATCCACAGATACAGTAATGCTCTGGTACACTTCCATCAGGACGACATGGCTTGAGCCCAAAAAACGGATTTTGAGCGAAGCGAAAAATCTATTTTTGGGTGAGATGGCCATGTCGTCCTGATGGACCCGCCCTTGCCTTTCTAAGAAAGGGCTGTAGGACCCCTCCCTACATACAGTATCTGTAGCACCTCGTGTACGCTACAAGGAATACAGATGGCGCCAGGATTGGCGCCAGGCACGCATACGAATCGGGGGATAGGGAAGCCTTGGGAGCGGCTCCCCTTTTTCTTTCCCGAATTCGTATCTCGTCAATCACCTCCTAAGAGACGAAATCTCTGTCCAGGTTGTAGATTGCCATGTGACGTGTCTAGAATACGTCCTCTGATATGTCGCGATATCCCTTTCACGAGGGATACTCGCTCCAGGAGTTAGAATTCTGGTACCTTAAGGTAAATTCTCTGGGAATATCGCCGTAGTTGTAATATACCCTAGGAAGCTACCCTATAGGAACTTCCATCAGGACGACATGGCCATCTCACCCAAAAATAGATTTTTCGCTTCGCTCAAAATCCGTTATATATATATATATATATATATATATATATATATATGTGTGTGTATATGTATGTATATATGTATATATGTATATATATATATATATATATATATATATATATATATATATATATATGTGTGTGTGTATATGTATATATATATATATATATGTATATATGTATATATATATATATGTATATATATATATATATATATATATATATATATATATTTTATATATATATATATATATATATATATATATATATATATATATTTATATGTATATATATATATATATATATAAATATACACATATTATGTATATATATATATACATGCACATATATTATATATATATATATATATATATATATATATATATATATATATATATATATATATATATATATATACATACACACACATATATATATACATATATATATATATATATATATATATATATATATATACATACACACACATATATATATATATATACATATATATATATATATATATATATATATATATATATATATATATATATATATATATGACAAGTTTTGCTCATTTAGACATGTTTTTCATATTCAAAGAAGCCATATATTTTTGATACATTAATGTCTGGATTCTCTGAACGACCTCGGGATCAGAGCCCCAAGCAAAATCACACATAGACAACTGCTGACCGACCCAGAGTCGAACCCAGGTCTAGGAGACTTATATGAACATTGTCACACCATTTGGCCAAGTGGTATGTCAATATTCATACAAGTTTCATGGACCAGAGTACGAATCCCAGCCAGTCAGAAGCTGTTGTCTTTGTGTGATTTCGCCTGGGGCTCTGATCCCGAGGTCGCTAAGAGAATCCAGACATTAATGTATCTGAAAAATAATCACAGTATTTTTTAGATTTTTTAAGGGGAACCCCGCCGTGAAAGCAGGAACGGAGGAGCCCACCCTGCCAGCAAGAAGGGGGAGCCCCAGCCCGCCAGCGGAAAGGGGGGAGCCCCGCCCTGCCAGCGCAAAGGGTGAAGCCCCGCAATGCCAGCGGGAAGGGGGGAGCCCCGCCCTGCCCACGGGAAGGGGGAGCCCTGCCCTTCTAGCGGGAAGGGAGGAGCCCTGCCCTGCCACCGAGAAGGTGGGGAGCCTGGCCCTTCCAGCAGGAAGACGGGATCCCCGCCCTGCCAGCAGGAAGGGGGGAGCCCTGCCCTGCCAGCGTGAAGGGAGGATAACCTGCCCTGCCAGCGAGAAGGAGGGAGCCCAGCCCTGCCAGTAGGAAGGGGGAAGCCCTGCCCTGCCAGCTGGAAGGGGGGAGCCCTGCCCTGCCACCGGGAAGGGGGCACCCCGCCCTGCCACCGGGAAGGGGGAGCCTTGCCCTTCCAGCGGGAAGGGGGGGAGCCCCGCCCTGCCAGCGGGAAGGGGGGAGCCCGCCCTGCCAGCGGGAAGGGGGGAGCCCCGCCCTGCCAGCGGGAAGGGGGGAGCCCCGCCCTGCCAGCGGGAAGGGGGGAGCCCCGCCCTGCCAGCGGGAAGGGGGGGAGCCCCGCCCTGCCAGCGGGAAGGCCAGTGGGAAGGGGGGAGCCCCGCCCTACCAGCGGGAAGGGGGGGGGGGAGATCCTCCCTGCCAGTGGGAAGGGGGGAGGCCCTCCGGGCTAGCGGGAAGCCCCGCTGAGCCAACAATATAGAGTTTCTGTATCTAGCTTATTTTTAAAAAAACATGAAGACCTTTTGGAAATCGCTAACAGGCTCCAAAAAGTCTTCAAAAAGTCTTCAAAACTCCTCTAACTCCTTGTTTGACTCCAATTTGTCTTTCGTCATCAATAGGAAAGTTGAATGCTTTCCAGTCAGAGCTCCAAAAGATTCTTAGTCTCTTTGTTAGGAGAAATGTGGAATACTAGTGCATTCACAAATCGGCTTTAAATTTTTATTCGTCTCAAGCAGAAATGTTAGAAAACGTAAAAAGATCGTTGTGACCGTGTTATTGGCCAATCCAAATTTGCAAGCTTTTCATCACCAACTCACCAAGAGGCTATTAAAAAGGAAACAAGATTTGGGTTTTGAAGAAAATGCTTTCGTGAAAGGAAGGAGAATTGTTGAGTGTGCAACATTGAAAGAAAAGCAAAATACCTCGTCATAAAGGGATCAACGACAAGTGGAATCAGAAAGGCAGTCGTGAAAAGCAAAATAAGAATATTGAAGACTAATAACTTATTTATTTGAAAGGAATCAGACAGAAAATACAGGAAGAAGAAGGAGACGGGAAGGAGAATGGGAGAGAAGAAATAAAGAATCCGAAAAGGAGAACTAGTTATTATTCCCTAATGTTGAAGATCCAAAAATAAAGATTGTGCAGAATAAGGCAAATACTGCACAGAAGTAGAGAATATTGAAGGACCAGAGAAAGATCGAGAATTCTCCAATCTGAAGTATTTTTCTTCTCTCTAAAATAGGAAGGACTTCTAAGGAGAGGCACTCCAATTGGACGTCTTCCTTTTAGAAATTCCTAACAGGCTCCATCCGGAATACTCTTCAAAATTCTCCCAACTCGTTGTTCGACTCCAGTTTGTCTTTCGTCATCGATACTAAAGTTGAATGCTTTCCTGTCAGAGCTCCAAAATATTATTAGTCTCTCTGTTAGGATAAATATGGAATACCGGTGCATTTCTAAATCTGCTTCAAATTGTCATTCATTTTGAGCAGAAATGTTAGAAAAGGTAAAAAGATTGTGTTAATCGTTTTATTGATCAACCCAAATTTGCAAGATTTTATCATTGACTTGCCTCTGAGGTCATTAAAAAGGAAACAAGATTTGGGTGATGCAGAAAATGCTTCGGTGAAAGTTAAGAGAATTATTGAGTCTGCGCCTTTGAAGAAAACTAAAATACATCGTCAAAAAAGGAATCAATGACAAGTGGAATCAGGAAGGCAGTTATGAAAAGCTCAACAAGAATCTTCAAGACTAATAATGGATTTATTTGAAAGGATTCGGACAGAAAATACAGGAAGAAGAGAGAGACAGGAAGGAGAACGGGAGAGAAGACATAAAGAATCCGAAAAGGAGAACGAATTATTATTTGTTGATCACTTTAAGATTGTGCGGATTTAAAATGAGAAAGTAAAGTCCATAATGTTGAAGTTCCAAAAATAAAGATTGTGCAGAATAAGGCGGAAACTGCACAGAAG
>NC_090737.1:29153374-29185874 GCF_036898095.1 Palaemon carinicauda
ATTTATATATAATTATTTAATGTCATTATAATCAACAAGGAACGTTAACAAATTCAAGCAACGTAAAAATAAATAACTGCGGCCCTGAGACTATACAACAAGCTCCCATGAGACATCCGAATGATTTAAGATAGTAAGGCTTTAAAGAGGAAATTTAAGAATTTCATATTCTGCGAGTGCTTTGACAGTGACGATTTAACAGTAAGCGAACAATACGCAATGTTGAATGCTTTCGAACGAACATGATAAAATGACTGTGGAGGTCCTGTAGAGAGTAGGATTCCCTGCTGTACAGGACCGCATAAGCAGCCCTTGAATTAAAGTAATTAAGTAAGACTTAGTAAGTAATTAAGTAAGACCGGACGCTTAAGAATAAGTGAAGATTGACTAATCCAAGACCTATTAAAGAATCTTAAACACACAACCTGAAACGATATAAGTAACTATCGCGTAAGTCCACCTTAAGGGAATCCCATTTACACACAAAATACATAGCTGCAACTATAGGCTTACAATAGCCTCCTGGCTAGTACAATGGTAACGCGTTCGCCTAGCATTCGTATGGCAGCAGATCGATCCTAGCCTGGAACCTTAAATTTAAGCTGTTTACTGGGGAGGACACGGTTACGGTTGGGAACCACAATGGGAGCTGATGTTGCCCGGCTGACGTTCTGGCGAGTATCTAATCTGACGAAACTGGAACTGAAATCAGACACCTTTACTCTTTTACAAAATAAGTTTCATATGCAGAGGAAATTTGGGTTCGAGCATGAATGTTTTTAACTCTCGCAGCGAATAAAGGTTGAACTCACCTGAATTACGGTGCGGGGTTTAGCCAGAATATGCCAAATCCTCGTAGTGGATGGGTTAATCCAAGACGATCACATTAAGGGAAGCAAGTAGAGTCTCTTTTTAACACGTCGAAGGATGGCACACACTATCAGAATCTACAGCAAATAGCACATATGGGGAAATCAAGGAAACCGCGTGCGGGAGTAATTACATCAAACATGGCAGTCTCGTTATGACATAAGCTCGACGAGGAGCAGGTGAAATGGAGTTCCACTATTAGATACAGAGTCGACAACAAAAACTCCATATCGTAAAAATAAAGGGATCGAGGGAGAATTTTCCGGCCTTCCTTCAAGCAAGCGCAGAAGGAACAGCTAACTGAAGGCTTTTTCAACCAAAATAACACTGGTTTATGATAATTACTCTAACTACCATTTCTAAGCTAAACAATACCCTTAAATTGACCGTCACCAACAAAGAATGTCAGTTAAAAGTATTTAATTTGATACAAGAACTTTTATGAAATTTGTTATTGGACTATAACAATTAATTATATATATATATATATATATATATATATATATATATATATATATATATATATATATATATATATATATAAAACTTTAATATGAATCCAGCTTTTTATACACAAATTGTAAAAGTTTGCAACTATCGAAGAGAGTTTTATGTATTTTGTTAGTTGATATAAATTGCTGCGGAAAATATACATAATGCATATTACAGGTATACAAAAATTGGAGACCAGAACTAATGCAATGTAGGTCAACAAATAGATAAAAGTTTACACAAACAGAAATACAGCTAATACGAAACATCATTAGGATTATGCAGATATTTTATTATTATTATTATTATTATTATTATTATCATTATTACAAGCTAGGCTATAAACCCTAGTTGGAAAGCAAGATACTATACGCCCAAGGGCTCCAACCGGGAAAAATAGCCCAGTGAGGAAAGGAAACAAGGAAATAAACAAACTACAAGCGAATAATGAACAATGAAAATAAAATATTTCAAGAACAGTAACAACATTAAAATAAATCTTTCTTATATAAACGATAAAAAAACTTCAAAAAACAAGAGGAGGATAAACAAGACAGAACAGCGTGCCTGAACGTACCCCCAAGCAAGAGAACTCTAATCCAAGACCGTGGAAGGCCAGGGAACAGACACTATTGCACTACCCAAGACTACAGAACAATGGTTTGATTTTGGAGTGTCCTTCTCCTAGAAGAGCTGCTTACCATAGGTACGAATTTCTTCTACCCTTACCAGGAGGAAAGAAGCCACTGAACAATTACAGTACGGAAGTTAGCTCCTGGAGCAAAGAAGAATTATTTGGTAATCTTAATGTTGTTAGGTGTATGAGAACAGAGGAGAATATGGAAAGGAAAAGCCAAACTATTCGGTGTATGTGTAGGCAAAGACAAAATGAGCCGTTACCAGAGAGAGAGAGAGAGAGAGAGAGAGAGAGAGAGAGAGCGATCCAATGTACAGTAGTTTATGTTACGATATGTTATTACAAGTAATGCAAATATCATTTCTAGGCAATATTGAGGAACTGAACCAAGCGTTGCCTAGGTTACCACTGAGTCTACTAGGATAAGATATTTTAGGTTAGACAAACTCTGTTATTGACAATGACTCATTTTCCTGCAACGGTATTTTTTTTTTCTTTTCTTTTTTTTTTGTCATACTTCCAGGATGTCACCGATTCATTTGAACTGGTGTACGTACGTGTATATTCAGAACTATATATAAACAAATACGATTAAAATGAGGGAGATAGGAAGAGGGAATCAATTATTATAAAGAACGTTATCAACGAGAGAGAGAGAGAGAGAGAGAGAGAGAGAGAGAGACCTTTTTGGTGAGGCGTACCCACGTACCAATGACCTACGGTCCGGTGTCTCGAGTTTTTTTTTTCTCTCTCTCTCTCTCTCTCTCTCTCTCTCTCTCTCTCTCTAAGATAAACATTCCCTATCAAATGATTGACCACAAGGTTCTCTTTACGTTCCTTCTATGTACTCGCATGCCGTTTAAAAGAATAACGATTACTACAAAAAGCCTAATGAGAGTAATTAAAAACCATATTGATATCAGGATTGTGAAACAGTTGTTCGAACAATCAATAAGTCGACGATGGCTTTTTGATCAAGACTCCAACTTTCACCTGAAGATTGCCAGCGATCGCCGCGGCAGACTGGATGACTCACGCCTGTGTCCCCAGCTAAGGGATCTGAATTTCAAGCGACGAGTATCTTAGGTCATAAGACACAGAAAAGCATAGGGGAACATTTTTTTATGCGTGTGTGTTTTATTAGCATCAGTTGGAATAGGTGAAATAGCGAAATTCTTGCTGATAAAATAATGTCAAAATAGCCATTTTCTTGCTAATTTTTATATGATATATATCTGTTTTGATGTTGATAGTGTTTTTAAAATATTTTATACTTAACTTTTTCTTATATCGTTTATTTATTTCAATTTTTCCTTTCCTCACTGGGCTATTTTTCCCTGTTGGAGCCCTTGAGCTTATAGGTATCTTGCTATAACTTTCTAATAAAATACCAATTTATCAAAATAGCCCTTTCATTGTTTATGAAAATAACAGTTTGCAATGTACATCTGTTCATTAAGCATTTTTCCATCTTTTACGACAAATATGGAAGTGACTCTTGAATAAGTAAATAAAAATATATATGAAATATCAGTAAAAAGGCGAAGAAATTTCAACTCAAAAAAATGAATTTTTTTGTTTTCTGTGAAAAAAAAAGAAAACGTGTAAATAAAACGAGTGTTGATTAATATTATTTAAACTTCAATTTGTTAATTAAGGCTTGAGAGGCTATTCAGAGTTCATGTGGAATTGTGGGAAAACCCTAACAGTTTCAAATTGAAAGATAAGTTAAAGAAAGTGGATATCCAAATTGAAGAAATGAAGTTGGAATGGAGATATATGATGTAGTTGAAGGCTAATAAGTAAGTTCAGCTATAGGGGTCGAAAAGATATTGCAAACGACCCAGGTGGTAATATCCCATATTATCATTATCATCATCATCATCATCATAATCATTATTATCATTATTATAATCATCATATCATTATCATAATCATCATAATCTCAACAACATTATTATTATTATTATTATTATTATTATTATTATTATCATTATTATTATTATGATTTTCATAATCACAGCTATAACCCTAGTTGGAAAAGCGGATGCTATAAGCCCAAGGCCTCAAACTGGGAAAATAGCCCAGTGAGGAGAGGAAATAAGAAAATATAGAATATTGCTCCTCAGTGTACCCTCAAACAAGGAAAAATCTAACGTGACAATGTCCTTGCTTCGTAATTTATTTGTTACAGATGCTGTTAGTTTTCATTATATATATATATATATATATATATACAAATTGTTTTAAAGCTCAATTTCTATTCTCTGCAAAAGGCTGCTTTCCCTATTGGCCTTGGTATTACAACATTCTGCTTTGCTGGCTAGTGGTAGTAGCCTGGCGAGATAAGATGAAGGATCGATCTGGAGAGAAAGGTTTGGTGGAAGAGGAAGCCTTTGATCGAAGCTATTGGAGAGGGTGCACAGGCAACCTGTCCATTAATGTGTGGATAAAGAGGGTATGGTGGAAAAGAAATCTTTTGATTGAAGGCATTGGAGAGGGTGCATCAGGAAACTGACCCCTTAATGTAGGGATAAAGAGGTTTGGTGGAAGAGGATGCCTTTAATTGAAGGCATTAGAGAGGGTGCATCAGGGCAACTGACCCTTGATATAAAGAGGGTTTGGTGGAAGAGGATGCCTTTGATTGAAGGCATTAGAGAGGATGGATCAGGCAACTGACCGTTAATGTAGGATAAGAAGAGGGTTTTGTAGAAGAGGATGCCTTTGATTGAAGGCATTGGAGAGGGTGCATCAGGCAACTGACCCTTAATGTAGGGATAAAAGAGGTTTTGTAGAAGAGGATGCCTTTGATCGAAGGCATTGGAGAGGATAGATCAGGCAATTGACCCCTTAATATAAAGAGGTTTGGTAGAAAAGGATGCCTTTGATTGAAGGCATTGGAGAGGGTGCACGGGCAACCGATCCCTTAATGTAAGGATTAAAGAGGTTTTGGTATGAAGAGGATGCCTTAGATCGAAGGGATTTTAGAGGGTGTATCAGGTAACTAACCCGCTTAATATAGGGATAAAGAGGTTTGGTGGAAGAGGATGCCTTTGATCGAAGGCATTGGTGAGCGGTGTATCAGGTAACCAACCCCTTAATGTAAGGATAAAGAGGTTTGGTGGAAGAGGATGCCTTCGATTGAAAGCATTGGAGAGGGTGCACCAGGCAACGACCAATTAATGTTAGGGATAAAGAGGTTTGGTGGAAGAGGATGCCTTTAATTGAAGGCATTGGAGAGGGTGCATCAGGCAACTGACGCCTTAATGTAGGGATACAGACATTTGGTGGAAGAGGATGCCTTTGATTGAAAGCATTGGAGAAGGTGCACCAGGTAAAAGACCCCTTAATGTAGGGATACAGACATTTGGTGGAAGAGGATGCCTTTGATTGAAAGCATTGGAGAAGGGTGCACCAGGTAAAAGACCCCTTATGTAGGGATACAGACATTTGGTGGAAGAGGAGCCTTTGATTGAAGGCATTGGTGAGTGTGCATCCGGCAACTGACCCCTTAATGTAGGGATAAAGAGGTTGGTGAAAGAGGATGCCTTTGATCGAAGGCATTGGAGGAGGGTGCATCAGGCAACCAACCCCTAAATATAAAGAGGTTTGGTGGTAGAGGATGCCGTTGATTGAAGGCATTAGAGAGGGTGCATCAAGCAACCGACCCCTTAATGTAGGGATAAAGCGGTTTGGTGGAAGAGGATGCCTTTGATCGAAGCCATTTTAGAGGGTGTATGCGGCAACCAACCCCTTCATATAGGGATAACGATGGGGAAGAAGAAGAAGAAGATAGTAACTTGGTATCTAATAATAAAAAAATATCATAATTAGGATCATCAGGCTTTTACCAGTTTTCTTAACGAATTAGCTACATAGAATTACCAATTTAATTAATACATCGGCCTCTACCATAAAGCAACAAATAATACCACTGACATATTTCTATATACGAGCCTACAAACAACTGATATGAAGTAATTTCCAAGAGAGATTTGAACAATCGTTATATGGAAATCAAACAGATCATTCAAAAAATAGTGGAGTTAAAGAAAGTATAAAGAGAAAGACATACCAGGTGTTCTCTTTTATAACACCTTCAACAGCCAAAGGAATGTGAAAAGCATCCGAAGAATGTATTAGAAAGGAAACTGGACGGATGAGTTTGCCATTTGAGCAATGCTGACAATGCAGGGAAAAAAGTAAAACCTGCAACAGGAAAAAAAAGGTCAATTCTCCTAATTAGGAAGATACCAAAGACATCTGCTATGCACTTTTAGATTATCCAAGGGTATTGGTAAATAAAACAAGTAAACAATGCAAAGAAGCCGACAATAAAGAAAACGACTTATTTTGCGATAAAATAATAGATATGAAAATTTATAACATGAAGTTGCTAGGTTGATTTTCATAGTTTTTTTTTTTTTTAAATAATAGAGAACGCTTTAAGCTATAAAAGCTGAATACGAAAGGTGGATTTTAAAAAGAGATACAAGGGCAGATGGAAATAATATCTAGATGACGCAGACGCTTAGAGAACAATAGTTGAAATAACAGAGTAAAAACCAGAATGATAATATAAGGAAAGGTCTGGGCAAATAGCAACAGCTGTTTACTCTTGCTCATATTAGCTACTAATTTCAAATTAAATTAGAAATTTAAAAATGTATTAATATACATCAAATGGAGTGTAGCAGCATGCTGCTATACCCACCAACATAATTCAGCATAATACAGGCAATAAGAATTGTAACAAAAAAATAAATTCTTTAAATAAAACAAAACTAATTTATGTAAAAGAAAATGTTACACTAGATAAAACTTATATTTAGCAAAATGTTCAACAAATCAATTTTGCTATTGCCAAACTATAAGGCAGACTTTATACAAATCAGAAGTTGATGATATACTATGACAAATCAAACTAGGCAAAAGATAATATAAATCAAGTTACAAAACTTATTTTAAGAAAAGGTATAAAAATGAAGTTATAGATTATAATAGTGTACAGGCAAATGGATCAGTTATTTATTCTAAATTAATCAGTAAATTTCTTTACAAATCTAGAACAAACTTAATTTTTCAGCAAATAAATTACTTGATATGTTACGTCATGTATTGTGGGGTTACAGAACTGAAAATTTATTACTTTATATAACAAATTAGCTACTAATGTTTATCTCTGTTCAAATACAAACTGCTATTTATCCTTGTTCGTATATCAATTGTTGTTTATTCCTTTTTTAGTTTCATATAGCTACTAATACTGTTTATTCTTCTTAAAATAGCAACAGCAGTTTTTTCTTATCCACGTAACAACTGTTATTTACCATTGTTTAAATAGCTTCTGCGGGTTATTCTAGTTTAAATGACAAATTCTTGTTCAAATAATAACTTTTTTTTTACTTGTAGAAATAGCAAAAGTTTATCCTTGTACATATAGGTCCTGCTATTCATTCTGGACTAAACGTCAATTACCATTTAATCTGGATCAAATGGCATCTGATTATTTTTGTTTGAATAGCAATTGCTGTTTATTCTTGTACAAATGAAAGCTGAAGTATACTCTTACACAAATAGCAAGTAATTTCTCTATTTGTTCATATAAGAACTAATTTTCATTTTTGTTTAGGGAGCAAAAAATGCAATTTCTCCTGACATTTATTATTTTTCCAGAGAACAGTTTCTTTTTCTAAGTAAATTCTTTATCTTCTATAGATGAAAGGCACAAGAATTACATAAAAAAAAAAAAATTTTTTGCAGATGTTTAAGAAAGTGCTAATTGCAGGTTGGAAATGAAAATTTCGGAAGACTGAAAATAGCCTTACCTATCATTCATTGAAGTCAATATGAATACATATATGTTTTCCTAACACATATTAAAACAAGATAGCAAATTAAAAATGAATAAAAACACACAGAATGGTCCAAATTATGACTAAACTTCAAGAAACCGCATGTTATGATATTGAAATTCCATAGTGAAACATTGGTACATTTGGTTGTCACATAGGCTAATAATAATAATAATAATAATAATAATAATAATAATAATGATAACTATTATTATTATTATTATTATTATTATTATTATTATTATTATTATTATTATTATTATTATTATTACTTGCTGAGGTACAAACAACCCTAATTGGAAAAGCAGGATGCTATAAGCCCACGGGCCCCGACAGGGATAATAGCCCAGTGAGGAGAGGAAATAAGGAAAAATAAAATATTTTAGGAACAGTAGCAACATCAAAATAAATATCTCCTATACAAGCTATAAAAACCTTAACAAAACGAGAAGAGAAATTAGATAGAATAGTGTGCCCGAGTGTACCCTCAAGCAAGAGGGTAGTAGCATACATGGAAGGGGGGTCAATAAGAAGAGCTATATATCCGTTAGGTAAGTTAGTTATACAAATATCAATAGTTTTTGAGGAGTAAAACGATGGCATACTGAAAGAATAAATCGAGTATAAAATGTGAGGTATACCTCTGGTACTGCTCTCATGGAACTGTTTTCTGTTAAAATCATATCAAATTATTAAAGAAAACGTATGATAATAGGATGGTTAAGGGGTAACTCTTTTATCTTCATGGTATTATCAGAGTTATAGCATAACATTAAGCTTAATTTCTTTAGCTATACCTTATTAAAATTAACACATTTTCAATTTTACCTGACGGAAGACTTAGATATTTACTTGCTTCCTAACCTGTATTGTTGTAATGTTATTATATTTCAGGAATGATAAAATAAAGAATTCTATGGAAATAACCTCACCCTTGACATGGTTGAATAATATTCCATGAATTTATTTTTATAAATACGATACCCATATTTATGTAAGATATATAGTTTGGAAGATATATAGTAATAATGATAATGATACTAACAATGACAATGAATGATAATGATAATGAAAATAGTAAAGATAAATACAGATTAGTGTAATCCTCGAATGACAAATGGAAAAATCAGTAAACAAAAATGTCCAGATGTCGAAATGTCTTTTCTGCGCACCGCTTCTTAAATCCAGATCAGGAAGGAGGCAATATCTTTGAAAAGATACGAAAAAGATCGTCATGGTGCGCAACCAATCTTTCATCGAAAGAAAATATGATATGGAAGATAGCTGGTGCGCAACCAATCTTTCATCGAAAGAAAATATGATATGGAAGATAGCAAAAGCATGAGACCCTCCCGTTGTGGGTGCCATTCCAGAGGTGGGATTTAATAACGATATTATTTGACCTGATCTAAGTGGCACGAATCAACCATGAAACCGTAGCAGACCACGGTCCCCTAGTGTTAGGACAACTGCTGACACCCGAGGTATATGCAATATCGGCCTTCTCTAAAATACGAGGATTTTAGAAAAAAAAAAAAAGGATTATTAAAATTATGAAAGCTCAAGTAAAGTGAAACTAAAGGAAATGATGCAAGTACGATCTAATAACGAAAAAAAGTAATCATATCAACAAAACGGATGGGGTAAAGAGTAAATAAAGAGAACAACAACAACAACAACAACAACAAAAATAACAATAACAACAAAAAATGGAGCCGTTTCCAATCCACTGTAGGACAAAGGCCTCAGACATGTCCTTAGTCATGTCTGGGGTTTGTCCATTTTTATCAGCACGCTGGCCACTACGAGTTTCGTGATGGTGGGAGACTCTAGTCATCCGCTCACAGCAAACTAACCTAATATCTGTGGCCCTGACTAGCACAGTTTTGCTGATTATGGCGATGCACAAACCGTTTCATTACGAGAGGTATCGCCACTGAGAGGGAGAATAAGGTAGCAATGTAATAACAAGAAATTGAATCAAATGAAGTGGTATAGAGTAAAACAAGAAGCAAAGCAAATTAGATAAAAGCCATGTCTAGCAGCGAAAGGAAGGCCAACTAAACAATGGACAAGTGACTAATTGATTTGGCGTGGGAAGAAGTGCTAAGACTTGCATTTCGTAATGAGCGTAATCACAAGAGAGAAAGAGAGAAAGAGAGAAAGAGAGAGAGAGAGAAAGAGAGAAAGAGCAAGAGAGACAGAGAAAGAGAGAGAGAGAGAAAGAGCAAGAGAGAAAGAGCAAGAGAAAGAGCAAGAGAGAGAGAGAGAGAGAGAGAGAGAGAGAGAAAGAGAAAGAGAGAAAGGGCAAGAGAGAGAGAGAGAGAGAAAGAGAGAGAGAGAGAGAAAGAGATAGAGAGAAAGAGAAAGAGAGAGAAAGAGAGAGAAAGAGAGAGAAAGAGAAAGAGAAAGAGAGAGAAAGAGAGAAAGAGAGAAAGAGATAGAGAGAGAAAGAGAAAGAGAAAGAGAAAGAGAAAGAGAAAGAGATAGAGAGAAAGAGAAAGAGAGAGAAAGAGAGAGAAAGAGAAAGAGAAAGAGAGAGAAAGAGAGAAAGAGAGAAAGAGATAGAGAGAGAAAGAGAGAAAGAGAAAGAGAAAGAGATAGAGAGAAAGAGAAAGAGAGAAAGAGATAGAGAGAGAGAGAAAGAGAAAGAGAAAGAGAAAGAGAAAGAGAGAGAGAGAGAGAGAGAGAGAGAGAGAGAGAGAGAGAGAGAGAGAGAGATTTGAATAACCAAGGACTAGTGGGAGTAAGAAAGGAGATAAATCATATCAACTGGACAACAACACTATTGTTTCATGACAGAAAAAAAAATCTTATATCACTATTATCATCGGTTAGGAATAAAAGCTTTTTATTGAAAGCAAATGAAGGATTCGAATCAACCTGAATGTCTTGATACGAATCTGAACAGAATTGTTTAGATAACTATGACGTATTCAGTAAGAATAGCTCTATCTTGGCATTCTTATAAAGAGTTAAAAGTCCAGGAGATAAGATCCATATGTCTCTTGAAATGTGAATAGAAGGAGTATTGTAATAAATTTGATTAAGGTAAATAGGAATGCGCATTAAATCAAGGCTTTGTGTAGGCTCTCTTGTCATTGGAAATGTTTGAAACTAGGGAACATTTTTTTTCATTCAATAAAGACTTAAACTTTAATTTAAAAAAGGAATGCATATATATATATATATATATATATATATATATATATATATATATATATATGTATGTGTGTGTGTGTATGTGTGTGTTTGTGTGTGTTAAATAAAAAAAATGCAGTGTATTTTCTCGGTTATTCATATAAGCCCGAGTTTACCTTTAAGAAAGAGAACTTTAACCCAAGACAGTGGAAGACCATGGGACAGAGGCTATGGCACTACCCAAGACTAGAGAACAATGGTTTGATTTTGATTGTCCTTCTAGAAGAGCTGCTAACTTACTAAACCCATAATGGTTACAGTTGCTCATGCAATAACTAGCGACAAACATTGCATTTGCCAACTCGCAATCCTTTAGAAACTATTCGAAAAAAACACATTGTGATGAGTTTCACAATTATTTTCTTAAATAAATTAGAAATAATCCGTCTGGATTCCTTCATCCCGGCTATCTAGATTAGGATATTTTTTTGTGATCCTAGAGTGTTTATCTAGAAGAGCTCCAACAGCAGGCTAATTTCAAGGACCTGATAATTAATGAATTTTTTTCTTCCATTTAACGCAAAAAGTTTTTTTATTTTTCAAGATCCACTATAAAGAGCATAAGATTTTTCATCACATACAGTTTCAAAATCCCTATTATAGCAATGTACTGTATGTACAGTATGTATGTATGTATGTATGTATGTATGTATGTATGAACTTTTCTATAAAGCAGAAAAATAAAAAGAAAAAAATATTTCTTCCAACAGCATTATAACAACTGACACACTTTATTTTTTTCTGATGATTGACAAGTGAAGAAACTCGTGATCAGACTGTATTACATAGTCTGGAAAAGTTGAGGCATCGGAGATGAAGTAATGATATATGCGAGGGCAATAAAAAAGGAAAAAAAAAAAAAACAGAAAAAAATATGGGTGACACCGTTTTGCAGAAGTATAAACGTTATCCCCCTGAGGTATGTATCTTGATGCATTTTCCTCTCTCTCTCTCTCTCTCTCTCTCTCTCTCTCTCTCTCTCTCTCTCTCGATTACGCAATAGGCTGCGTGACGTGTAGCCACTGGCAGTGAAACGTGATGTGAACGACCGCAGACTTTTACGTCCTCCCATCAACGATGCCAGTTACGCTATTTTCCTAAAATATATTCCCAAGTATTTTACAAATAAAAAAAAAAACAGTTTTATACTTTTGTGAGTGTATTTATAACTCAATGGAAATATAACATGAGTATTGGCACCAATTCTTGCCTATCTAGTGAAAAATATGACTGAACTGGCATCAGCAAGATGCAAAGTTGCCATAACTCACGTGCGTCACAGTGTGAGATCATATTATTACATTTACTACCGCGCTTTCCCGCATGTGACCAACGATTACTTTTTCTTTTTCAATATCTCTTTTTCTCCACCTTGCTCTTTTCTTTGAAATATATTTTCTCGCTTTGTGTGTATATGGAATTATTCTATTCAAGCTATATTTCAATTAAATAGAATTTTAGATTTTTTTAAAAATAAAGTGATTGGTTATTTGGATTAATAATAGTAATGATTGATACCAAAATGTAATCTTATGTATATTACAAGGTTACTTTTCATGACTGTTCATTCGTGTGACCTACATACTTACACTGAGAGACTAGAAATGGCTTTATAATAACTAAATAGTTAAATATAAACACACACACACACACACACACACACACATATATATATATATATATATATAAATATATATATATACATATATATATATATATATACATATATATATACATATATATATATATATATATATATAGAGAGAGAGAGAGAGAGAGAGAGAGAGAGAGAGAGAGAGAGAGAGAGAGAGAATATATATATATATATATATATATATATATATATATATATATATATATATATACATATATAGAGTATATATATATATATATATATAGATAGATAGATAGATAGATAGAGAGAGAGAGAGAGAGAGAGAGAGAGAGAGAGAGAGAGAGAGAGAGAGAGAGAGAGAGAGAGAGATTATCTGAAAAACACTGACATGCGTCAGAAACTTGGAGTCTTACTAAAGTCTTACAACATGAGCTGGTTAGAACTCAAAGACTCGGGAAAGAATAATGATGGGAATAACTCTAAGAGACAGAAAAAGAGCAACATAAATTAGATACGAGAGCAGAATGGGTCCCTAGAGATTGCAAAGGAAGCAGGGGAAGGAAGAAAGGACGTTGGATTGACGAGCTAAGAAAATTTCAGGGTAAAGACTGGCATAGAAATACAATACACAATCGCATGTGGAAGGACATGTTTAAAGGTTTAAAGGCCGTTCATGAATGGCAGAGGCAAGGGATAGTGACATTGTCCTATCAAGCAGGACAATGCCCTAGAGATTGACCATATATACATATGATCAGCACCCAAGCCCCCTCTCCATCCAAGATAGGACCAAGGAGGGCCAGGCAATGGCTGCTGATGACTCGGCAGATAGACCTATAGGCTCCCCCAAACATCCCATCCTTAGCTCACAAGGATGGTAAGGTTGCAGACAATAATGGCAATACCGAGACTGAGCGGGAATCGAACCCCCAACTGGCAAAAACCAGGCAGAGACGTTACCAATCAGGCCACAACAACCCTAGGCTTTTGTTCTGCATTGGACTAGCAACGGCTGATGATAATGATGACTATATATTTATATTTATATACACACACACACACATATATATATATATATATATATATATATATATATGAATATATATATAACATAGTATATATATATATATATATATATATATATATATATATATATCTATCTATATATATATATATATATATATATAGAAAGAGAGAGAGAGAGAGAGAGAGAGAGAGAGAGAGAGAGAGAGAGAGAGAGAGAGAGAGAGAGATGGTAAATGTATATATATTTGACAAGTTTCTAAAGGTATTTCTGAAATAGGATAAAGCTTCAGTGCAGGAATGAGAGGGATAATTATTTATTACTGTGATAATGAAAGTGGATAAATTTGGCTGTAAGAATTATTGGAGCATTAACATTACTTCGTATTTCGCGAAGGCGTTTTCTCGTATTATGATTGAAAAAGAAGACAGATGAAAGAGAAGAGTTTTACGAAAAAGATAAGTGTCAAGAGGAAAGGTTGTCTGTGACAAAACACAGTTAAATGAGATGTTGGAGATAGAAGTTCTTGTAATGGGGTGACCCGTGACGATCTGTATGTAGTGTAGAAGGGAATTTGGATGGAACTATTTGCTTGAGTGAACACTCAGGCACACTATTCTATCTTTTTATATTTCCTTTATTTACTGTTGGAGTCCTTGGGCTTATAGCACCCTGTTTTCCCAACTATGGGTGTAGCTCAACAATAACAATAACAATAGAAAATAACAAATAACAAAATAATTAACAATTACAAATAACAATAACAATAACAATAACAATAACAATAACGATAACAAATAACAAAAACAAATAATGATAATAATAAATAATAAATAAATAATAAATAATAAATAATAAATAATAATAACAATAACAAATAGTAATAACAATAACAAATAGTAATAACAATAACAAATAATAAATAACAATAACAAATGACAACAGCAACAACAACAACAATAATAATAATAATGATAATGTTAATAATAATAATAATAATAATAATAATAATAATAATAATAATAATAATAATAATAATAATGATAATGTTAATAATAATAATAATAATAATAATAATAATAATAATGCAGTTGTGCAGAAATATATAATATACACACAAAAAAAAAAATTCTATAGCCCATAATTGCGTACCGTAACAATTCCACATGAGGGAATAGCTCTGACATGTTCGAGATAATCTCATAATTCCGTCGGCTAATCAAGGAAGGAAATTGGTTATTCAATTAACACTTAGAATTATAAAAAATCGACAATGAATAATAAATTACCGGAACTCAAGTGAAGCTGCATGCAAAGCTGCGAACTAAGCTATAATATTCTTTATCTATATATTCCTTATATAAAAATCAGGCTATATATCAGTTTAGTAAGATCGGTGTTACTCTATGAACATGAGTCGTGGTATGACAATGAAACAATATCCAACAGATTTAGTAGATTTGAGAACAAAGCCCTCAGAAGGATATTGGAGTTAAATGGCAGGACAGGATTAGGAATTAAACTATAAGAGATTACTCGAGTGTCATATGTGGGCGAGATCATGGTGGGGGGTAGATGGAGAGGGTTTGGGTATGCTCTTCGCACTCCCCAAGAGAGATTACTTCACCAAACGTTCAGCTGTGCTCCACAAGGCACTAGAAGAGTTGGAAGACCCAGGCCTACATGGCTGAGGACTATGAAGCGTGAAGTAGGAGATGATGAATGGAGAAGTATTAAATTATAACCGAGGCCCTTTTGCGTTAATAGGTGTAGGAGATGATGATGATGATTCTTCATCACCGTTATCCCTACATTAAGGGGTTGGCTTCCTGATATGTCGTCTAACAGCATCAAGCATGGTTTATAATTTGGCAGTGGTCTTTAAAGATCACATACCTTGGCAGTCAACACAGTTATTGGCGGTGGCCTAACCTTTGACTAAATAGTCAGTGCAAGGCAGCAGCTGTCCTTTTCGTTGCTTTTACGACACGTAGGACGTACAGTTTAACGGTTTAAAGGCCGTTTATGAATGGCAAAGGCAAGGGACAGTGAAATTGCCCTATCAAGCAGGAAAATGCCCTTGAGACTGACCATATCAAATATGATCAGTGTCCAAGACCCCTCTCCACCCAAGCTAGGACCAAGGAGGGCCTGGCTGTTAATGACTTGGCAGTTAGACCTATGGGCTCCCTCAAACCCACCACCCTTAGCTCACTAGGATGGTAAGGTTGCAGCGACCAAAGTAATTAAAGAGTTTGAGCGGTACTCGAACTCCAGTCTGGCAATCACCAGGTACGGACACTACCACCAGGCCACCAAAACCCAGTATTCTTACACTCCTACCACAGGGCACGCGAATTAAGCCATAATGGTAGACTCCAAATCTATATCTGCAATCTTGCCTCTAACTGGACTTCCCCTTCTTTTCATGGAGACAACACTTGACATTTTTTTTTTTTTTGTGAGGAAATTAGATCCTAATCACTGAGCGACAAGAGGTCCTACCATAGATTCTAATGATGAAGCACCTCGAGAGAATTATTCATAATGGTAAAAGTTTAAAGTACTTAATTGAAGCAATAGAAATAATGATTATCTAAAGGCAGCCAGACAACAAATACATACTCAGTCTCCCATCTAACACATTCTAGTATTCTCCAACCGGTAGGAGAGACGAATGAATGAAAAGATGTTCAGATGATTGACAGAAGCAATGTCTATATAGACCTTGGACAGAGAAAAGCATATGGGCGATCGAATCACCAGACGACAGTTAAGCCGAAGACATGGTCAAGTCCGTATGTTGCGACAATGTCTTCTCCCGTGGCAAGAAGGGACGCAATCCATTAAAAAAAAAAGAAAAAAAAAATTACATAAATAAATAAAAAAGAAAATAAATAAATAAAAAAAATGTACATCATAGATTTTAACGAATAAAAGAACTTGGGCAATAATCCCTATAACTAATATAAAAAGGAAAATAAACTCATTTTTACCACTTCCCTTACGGGTAGTCAGTGAGAATCAAGGTAGGCTGATTTAAAGATACCTCAACAAAGCAACGGTGAGTTATACCAGTCGCCAGAGAACGATAAGTGGCAAGAAAATCACAATGGAAAGAGAAATATCATACGAACAGTTCCTTTTCAAAAATTTGCAAAAATATTCCCATTATTCCCTTGCTACGTCTATAGAATGGGATTACTGGTAAGAGAGTTGTGTATTATATATATATATATATATATATATATATATATATATATATATATATACACATACTTATATATATATATATATATATATATATATATATATATATATATACATATATATACATACATATATATATATATATATATATATATATATATATATGTATATATATATATATATATATACATATATATGTTTATATATATATATACATATATATATATATATGTATATACATATACATATATATATATGGTAAGCCTCAAGGGCATTATCCTACTAACTGCTAGGGCATTGTCACTGTACCTTACCTCTGCCATATATAAACGGCTTCTATGCCTTCATAATGTCTATAAAATGGAATTACTGTTAGGCGAGTTATAATTGACTTCGACGTAAAGAAAACGCTGTCTGCTGGGATGGATTCCTGATTGAGAGTCTCACAAGTGCTATGTTGGTTTCACAGGTTTCATTATGACCCATTACTGAAGTGTTTCATTTCTCTTTCCATTAGAGTTATTTTACTTTGTTTTACATTTAAGAGGATAACATATTATATGAAGTATTAACATCCTATTTTTGTCTCAAAAGTTAATATTTTGGGTTCATGAAGGTCACGTGACAAAGCTTTTTTTTTTCTTTGAAGCCGAATATTGAGGCGGATCTATATTTCCAGAAAACAAAAGGCTAAAAATGGACGCGATTCAAACAATAGAATATGCATGAGATAGCCAAGAGCCAAGAGAAATGAATAGTTCCGGGTTATTTTCACCACCCGTGACGAAGAGCCATAAATAGCTCCCGAGTTATTTTCACTGCCAGTGGCAAATGAATGTCCTAAACCAGAAATTGTCAGGAACTTTTCTCTAATTCAGGTGACAATTATTTCTCTGTTTTTAATATGTCCTTGCCGACGATCCTGCCTTTTGTCTTCAAGGTAATCTGAAAGAAATTCTTTTCAATTATTTGAAAAAAATATATCTATATAATTTTTTTAATGTTAATTAAGTGTGCATTTGGAATTATAATTTTGATAAACCTCTATTTCAGCCGATTGCCTATGTCAAGGTAACTAGCTACTTGTACTCTATCAACTGCTGCTTTATAAAGATGTCCATTGCATTCCATCTACCTTGCCTATTTCTTTGTTTTGCGGAGGATCCTTCCTTTGTCCTAGTTTTCTGTTTTATTGTAGATAAATACCAATTTTATATTTCGACGGAGAATTACCCGAACGTCCCACTTAAAATCCAAAAATCCACCTCCTCCTCCTTCTTCTTCTTCTTCTTCTTCTTCTTCTTCTTCTTCTTCCACTAAGTATAGCTGCTTATCAGTTTGGCCTACATTGGGTGTACGCGTGATGTCACGTGCACCGCATTCTTTTTTCTCTGCGTAATCTTATTGAATTCAATCACCGCCACACGGACTTCCATGTGAGAGACGTCATCTCTCCTCGTGAGACGTAACAAACTATTAACAATGGCGTAACATTGTCTGCTCCAGTATTCTCGCTGTCTTTTGTACATTGACATCCTAAGATGTAGGATAGAAGACACACAGATCGCCGCATGAGTTTTCAATTAGTGTCTGGCATAGTCTATGCGAAGGCTATACAGTATAAGAAGTGATGATGCTCAGTTGGAATTATACATTCTTAACCAGCTAGATTCTGTTCGTATTATCTTAATTAGTATCCTTCAAAATAATTGTACTTAATGAGATATCACTTGCAGGACAAACATTTTGGAGCAATCACGGGGCTGGGTTGTAGGCTCCTTAATTAATCAGTACTCCAGAGTATTAGAGTATTCCACTTTTCTCTGACCATTCCAATTTATTTCTGCTGTAGTTCCTAAATAAATCACATAGTGAGAAAACAAAATCATTCTAATCATTAATAAATTGTTGATAGAATTCATACTACTTATGGGGGTTGCTACTTTGTAGTGAGAAATAATAGATCAATAACAAGAGCAATCGGAGATTTCTGACCTCCTCCAAATGTTGATGGCGTCGTCCTTGACCTAAGATCTATCTGTGGGGGAAACTCCGTTGAAATCTGTTAATTTTTTTGACATTATCTTTGAAAGGGCGAAAAATGGAAATTCGGATCTAGAATCTAGTTCCGGATTATCTCCAAAATTTAATGGGGGTCGTCCATGACCTAAGATCTATCTGTGGTGAAAATTTCGTCAAAATCCGTCGAGTAGTTTTCTGGTAATTCTGTCCACAAACACACAGAAAAATAAATAAATAAATAAACAGACTCGAAAATATAACCTCCTTGGCGAAGATAATAAACTTTCTTCCTTATGTTTTAGAGAATTAGTTCCGAGAGAATAACTTTGGCATTTGATAGACCTAAGACCCACCCCACCCCCACCCCAAACCCCACCAAGGAAAAATAAAGATTCTTTCGCCCGTGCTCTCTCAGCCTATTAAGTAATTCTCTAAGGTTGTTATTATGTTTCCCCCTCCCCCGTCTTACTATGATCGATAATGTTATCAAAATAATAAGTAACTTTTTCAAGCCCAAACTTAACAGCTCTCATTAAATTAGTGAAAGAGGCACAAAAAAATATTCAAACCATACAGCTTTCTAATAAATTGCATTAAGACCTAAACAAGTTGAAAATGTATAATAAGGATTAAATTGTTCCACCAGACATATTTCATAACGACATTTACCAAGGTTAATTTCAGTCATACAGTCAGTGATGTGGTAACGTCCTTGACTGATGAACACCAGACTGGGGTTCGAGTCCCGCTCAAACTCGTTTGTTCCTTTGGTTACTCCAACCTCGTCATCCCTGTGAGTTATGGATGGCGGGTTTGGGGGGAGGCTATAGGTCTATCTGTTGAGTCCTCAGTAGCCTTGGTTCTACCTTAGGTGGAGAGGGGGCTTGGGGGCTGATTTTATGTATATATGGCCAGTCTCTAGGGCACTGTCCTGCTTGATAGGACAATGTCACTGTCCCTTGCCTCTGGCATTCAGGAGAGACCTTTAAACTTTTAAACTAATTTGCTTAAAAATTCTTCCCTATTTGGCATGGATTCAGCATCGAAAAATCGTCACAAAATTGAACCCTCTAAATTTTGAGCATAATTTCCAACTATTCCCACTCTTCTTCACAAGGACAGCTAGAGAACAGTAGGATGCAGAAAATCCTTTGATATCGGCTAGAAGGAGATATCAAAGTAATGTGGAGTTCTGGATCACACGTTAGAGCATACATTAGCGAGAAGCAGGGCCGTACCTAGAGATTTTGGGGTCCGGGAGGTGGGGGCCGAGTTTGTAAAATTAAACCCTACCCTTGCTCTTACCCTGATGAGTTGGTGGTAATTTTAAATGTGTAATTACGTACTTTTAATCTAAGTAATTTTAAATCTATAATTATGTACTTTTACTTTAAAAGTAATTTTAAATGTATACTTACGTACTTATATTTTAAAAGTAATTTTAAACTTATAGTATACTGACATTTATTTTAAAAGTAATTTTAAGAGTATATTTACATACTTTTATTTTCTGGCCATCCTTTGGAAATCCGGGGACATTTTCAAAAAGCAACCGCCGCCCCCCCCCCCCCCCCCCCCCCCCCAGCTACCACCTTAGCTACGCCACTGGAGAGAAGTTATTAGTTAATAATAAAGAGATATGGGGATTTAGAGGCAATTCAGACTCCTTATTACTGTAGAGAGGAAGTTTTCTTGTGAACACAATAAAATCCAAAATGTATTGGTAAAAAACAGATTTACCCATAGATGTGTATGTATATATATATTTGTATATATATTTATATATATAAGTATTTATAAAAATATAAAAAAATTTATATAAATATATAAAAATATATATAAAAACATATAACAATAAAAAATAAAATTATATATGAATATATGTAAACATATATAAAAATATATATATTTATATCTCTTTATATATATCTTTATATATATCTTCATATACTTATATATATATATATATATATATATATATATATATATATATATATATATATATATATATATATATATATATATATATGTATATATATATATATATATATATATGATAAATTTTGCACATTTTTACGTGTTTTTCATATTCAAATAAGCCATATATATTTTGATATATTAATGTCTGGATTCTCTTAACGACCTCGGGATCAGAGCCCCAGGCGAAATCTCACAAAGACAAGAGCTTGGCTCCGGCCGGGAATCGAACCCTGGTCGGCAAGCTTATATAGACAGTGACTAACCCATTCGGCCACGAAGGAAGATTCTTCGTGACCGAATGGGTTAGTCACTGTCTATATAAGCTTGCCGACCAGGGTTCGATTCCCGGCCGGAGCCAAGCTCTTGTCTTTGTGAGATTTCGCCTGGGGCTCTGATCCCGAGGTCGTTAAGAGAATCCAGACATTAATATATCAAAATATATATGGCTTATTTGAATATATATATATATATATATATATATATACACACATGATTATTATTATTATTATTATTATCATTATCATTATCATTATCATTATCATTAGCATTATTATTACTTAAGTTGCCACCCTAGTTTGGAAATCAAAATATCTTAAACTCAAGTGTTTCGTAGAGGAACCAGCCCAGTGCAGAAAAAAACAGAAATATAGAATTGAAATCTAAACCATAAGCAATAATGATAAATATGATATATTAAGATCAAATTACAATGTTAAACATATAATCAACATATAAGCATGGAATGAGACTCATGTTAACCCTCACAACATTTACACCAAGTCTGAACATGGGAAGAGTCCGCTGTCATTATTATCATTATCATGATTATGATTATGATTATGATTATTATAACTATTACTTGCTAAGCTACAATCCTATTATTATCATTATTACTAGCTAAGCTACAGCCCTAGTTGGAAAAGCAGGATGCTATAAGCCCAAGGGCTTCAACAGGAAAAGTAGCTCAGTGAGGAAAGGAAATAAAAGATATAAGAAGTAATGAAAAATCAAAATAAAATATCTTGAACACATTAACAACATTAAAACAGATATTTGATATATGAAATATAAAAGCCTGTTCAACATAAAACCATTTGCTGCGAGTTTGAACTTTTGAAGTTCCACTGATTCAACTATCCGATTATGAAGATTATTTAGTGGCCATGAACATCTTGCCCCTGCTGCAATCCTTAGTCTAACTTCTTCCTGGATCATGTTGTGTGACGTTATGGTGGAACCAAGATATTTAAATGTTCTTGAAACCTCCTTTATCTTACTTTTTGTATTGTTTATTTTCAGGCCTGTACCATCTGCATTGTTTTTAAACTGTACGTATGTTTCTTCGATGCTAGGTAGATGTTCTCCACAAAGGTCCACATCATCGGCATATCCAAGTCTGTCTATAATGGTATTATCCAGCTGGATGGGTAATCTAGTAGGAGGTATATTTCGCATTATCCATTCCAGTACTAAGTTAAATAAAAGTGTTGATAAAGCGCATCCCTGCTTTAGTCCTCTATGGACGTTAAAGAGCTCTGTCAGTATTCCCCCGATCTTGATCCTGCACGTCGTATTCCCGTAGCCCATTTGGACCAGATTTATCAATTTCACTGGTATGTGGAAGAGCTTCAGTATGTTCCATAATGATGGTCGATGCACACTGTCATAGGTTTGCTTGAAATCTATGAATAGATGGTAAAAGTTTTTGTTGAACTCCCAATATTTCTCTAGAGCTTGCCTTATAGTGAAAATTTGGTCAGCTGTAGCTCGGTTTGGTCTAAAACCTGCCTGATAGTCACCTATCATATCTTCACAATAAACTCGCAATCGTTTGTTCAAAATATTTGCAAGAATTTTGTAACCAACTGGGAGTATGCAAATGCCTCTGTAGTTTCCATATATAGTGCGATCTTTTTTTTATGTAGTACTGCCAGAATCCCTTCCTCCCAGTCTGATGGCATTACTTCATTCTCCCATATGCTATACATTAAGCTAATAATCTTATGAAGAGCTTGGTCCCCATACTTGATTAGTTCTCCAGCTATATTATCAATCCCAGCTGCTTTATTATTTTTAAGTTTTCTTATAGCATCTGTAATTTCCTCTCGTGTTGGTGCCTCCACATCATCGATATTTCCCTTCTTTATTTCTGATTAAGTTCATTCTTGGCTGGAATCCATTTCTCATCCTATTAATTCCCTGAAATTGCTTTCTCGTTTTTCCATGGGGTCTACATAAACTGAAAATTTTAACAAAAAATGAGGAAGAGAAATGAGAAAAAATAGTGTGCTTGTGTGTACCCTCAAACCAGAGAACTCTAACCCAAGACAGCAAAAGACCATGGGACAGAGGCTATGGCACTATCCAAAACTAGAGAACAATGGTTTGATTTTGGAGTGTCCTTCTCCTAAAAGAGCTTCTTACTATTGCTAAAGAGTCTCTTCTAAAGACCTTTTTACTTAGGCACACCCATTCCAATTCGCTTCAGAAGTTCACTGAGAAGAAGTTTAAAGAGATTTTCGTTGAGATTGTCCAAAGAACTATTTAACTTTGATTACATTAACTCCATCAATCCTCACCTGGTGTGAATAGGCACACCCTGGTTCTTACCACCAAAAGCTATTGATTAGCATCTGTGAATATTCACTAATATCCACTGTCTTGGAGTAGAGGTCTCTTGCTTGAGGATACACTCGGGTATACTATTCTATCTTATTTCTCTTCCTCTCTTTTGAAGTTTTTATAGTTTATATACGAAAGATCTATTTCTAATGTTGTTACTGTTCTTAAAATATTTCATTTTGATTGTTCATTACTTCTCTTGTAGTGTAGGCCTACTTATTTCCTTATTTCCTTTCTTCATTGAGCTTTTTTTCCCCTGTTGGAGCTGTTGGGCTTATAGCATATTGCTTTTCAAATTAGGATTGTAGCTTATATAGTAATAGTAATAATATTAAGCTAGAGACATAATTAGTCAATTATGTCATAAGAAAATAGTTTATATAAAACAAAGAAAACAATACAGAAGAACATGTATCATTGGGCAGGAACAGACCTGACAAAGAACGCTGAACGAAATAGCAATAAATATAAAAATCATATTCTATTCGACGTTACGGTAATGGATAGAAAGATGCTCACATGCTTGTTTATTGTCTCTGTATTCTTTCTTTCCGATGTGACGTGACTGTTATCTAATGAACAACCACTAACCCGATGACCTCATTTGCATAAGACTGCTTGTTGCGTCTCACGAGGAGAGATGACGTCTCTCACATGGAAGTCCGTGTGGCGGTGATTGAATTCAATAAGATTACGCAGAGAAAAAAGAATGCGGTGCACGTGACATCACGCGTACACCCAATGTAGGCCAAACTGATAAGCAGCTATACTTAGTGGAAGAAGAAGAAGAAGAAGAAGAAGAAGAAGAAGAAGAAGGAGGAGGAGGTGGATTTTTGGATTTTAAGTGGGACGTTCGGGTAATTCTCCGTCGATGGCCAGTGGTGACTCTTCGTAAGATGGTGATTTTCTACAATGAAATATAGTTAGATATGCGATAGTAAGTAGTCTAATAAGATAGACTGAATTCCATATCTATCTGTTGACGGAACTACATGGCTATGGATGATAATGGTAGCACTGCCTACAGAATAAGGTAAATAGATTGATAGGAAAATATATAAAAATCGCATTTTATATAAAACCTAGAAAATTGGACACAAGAGGTCTAATTCACAGAGAAAAAGGCAAGATAGATAGAATGCAATGGACATCCTTCGTGAAGCTGAAATATATAAATTACAAGTAGCTAGTACCCTTGAAATCATTAGGCTGAAATAATTACAATGCGCACTGAATTACAAGTAAAAAAAAAAAAATTATATATATATATATATATATATATATATATATATATATATATATATATATATATATATATATAAACACACATATATACATATATATACATATATTATATATATATATATATATATATATATATATATATATATATATATATATAATGTATAAACAACTGAAATAATATATTCCTTTCAGATTACCTTGAAGGCAAAGGCAGGATCGTCGGCAAGGACATCTTAAATCAGAAATAGTTGTTACTTGAATTAAAGAAAAGTTCCTGACAATTTCTGGTTTAGGAAGTTCATTTGCCACTGGCAGTGAAAATAACTCGGGAGCTATTTATGGCTCTTCGTCACGGGTGGTGAAAATAACCCGGAACAATTCATTTCTCTTGTCTCTTGGCTATCTCATGCATATTCTATTGTTTGAATCCCGTCCATTTTTAGCTTTTTGTTTTCTGGAAATATAGATCCGCCTCAATATTCGGCTTCAGTAAAAAAAAGCTTTATGTTAGGTGACATTCATGAACCACATTCATGAACCCAAAACAACGATCTTTGAGAGAAAATACAGAATTTCTTTACCTCCTCAGATATCTGTTGATATTCTCTTTAAGGTAGAACAAAGTGAAATATATTTAATGGAAAAAGAAATAAAACACTTCAGTAATGGGTCACAATGACACCTGTGAAACCAACATAGCACTTGTGAGACTCTCAATCTGGAACCCATCCAAGCATGCAGTTTTTATATTATTATTATTATTATTATTATTATTATTATTATTATTATTATTATAAGTTAAGTTACCACACTAGTTGGAAAAGCAGGATGCTATAAGCCCTAGGGCTCTAACAGGGAAAAATAGCCCAGTGAGGAAAGGAAACAAGGATATAAATAAACTACAAGACAAGTAATGAAAAATGAAAATAAAAAAAAATTGAAAACTGTAACAACAATAAATTAGATCTTTTATATATAACCTAAAAAAACTTCAAAAAGACAAGAGGACAGAAATATAATAGAATAGTGTGCCTAAATGTACCCTCAAGAAAGAGAACTCTAACCCAAGACAGTGGAAGGCAATGGTACACAGGCTGTGGCACTACCGAAGACTAGAGAACAATGGTTTGATTTTGGAGTGTCCTTCTAGAAAAACTGTTTACCATACCTAAAGAGTCTCTTCTACCCTTACCAAGTGGAAAGGGGTCACTGAATAATTACATTGCAATAGTTAGCCCCTTGAGCGAAGAAAAATTGTTTGGTAATCTCATTGTTGTCAGATGAATGAGGACAGGAGATTGTGGAACGAATAGGCCAGACTTTTCGGTGTAAGTTTAGATAAAGGAAAAACGAGCCGTAGCCAGATAGGGGAATCCAAGGTTGTACTATCTGGCTAGTCAGAGGACCCAATATCATTCTAGCAGCAGTATCTCAACGGGTGGCTGGTGCCCAAATGCTATCAGCTACAGAGAGGCTCTGGCACCAATTTAATATGCCACTCCACCTGGTAAAAGTCACAACTCGTTTAACAGTAATTCCATTTTATAGACGTTATAAAGGCAAAAAGGCCGCTTATATATGGCAGAGGCAAGGGACAGTGACATTGCCCTAGCTAGTAGGATAATGTCCAAGGGGCTGACCATATAGGCTATACGGTACATATGTTCAGTGCCTAAGCCCCCTTTCTACCTAAGCTGGGTTCAGGAGGGCCAGATGATGGCTGCTGATGACCCAGCAGGTATCATCATCACCATCAATTATTATTATTATTATTATTATTATATTATTATTATTATTATTGTTGTTGTTATTATCATTATTATTGTTATTATTATAATAAACTAAGCTACAACCCTACTTGGAAATGTAAGATGCTATAAACTCAAGGGCTCAAACAGGAAAAAAGTAGCCCAGTGAGGAAAGGAAATAAGGAAATTAACTATAACAGGAATAGTAAACAATCTAAAATAAAATAACATTAAATTAGATCTATAGACTCCAAAAGCTGCCATCCTTATCTCACAAGGATGGTGAGGTTGTAGACACTACAAAAACTATCAGATTCCTTGTTTGAACAGTAACTGTTTTAATTTTTTTCCATGATTACCACTGATTTTTCTTGCTGATTAACGATTGATATAACTCAACTTTGCTCTGTGGAGGAATCTTCAAATTAGCCTAACTCGATTCTCACTGCCTACTGTACCAACCGTGTGTCATACGATCGTACTTAGTTCATTTTGTGCTTGTAACTTCGCTCTCCCCTCGCACTAAAAAGAACCTGAAATAACCTGTCTGTTTTTCTCCTCGGTAATCGTGTCGATTTTTTAACATGAAAATTCTTGTTGCTTTGAGATTTTGTATATACAGGAGAGTGTTCTACAATAAACTCACTCAGTTGCTTCCATCCTGTCTTTGAGTCACAACCTACTCTCGTCCCGTCACACTACACACAAGTTGAGTGTTAGAAAAAGTGATAAAGTTTCTCTATTTATATTAGTTATAAAGATTATAACCAAACTTCTTTTATTCTGTAAATTCTATTATGTATTTAATAGTCTGTAACAGTCTCTCTTCATAGTTTATATATAAACATATCAAGTTTTACGTTGTTAATGATCTGAAGATATTATATGATCTTTATTCAATACTTTTCATACAGAGTTTTATTTCCATTCCTCACTAAGCTATTTTTCTCTGTTGGAGGCCCCGGGCTAATAGCATCCTACTTTTCTAACTAGGATTGTAGCTTAGCAAATAATAATAATAATAATAATAATAATAATAATAATAATAATAATAATAACAATAACAATCATTATTATTATTATTGATGATGATAATAATAATAATAATAATAACAATAATAATAATAATAATAATAATAATAACAACAATAACAACAATAACAATCATTATTATTATTATTGATAATAATAATAATAATAATAATAATAATAATAATAATAATAAATAATTTATGTTTTTATAATAATTTTATTTTATTGTAGATTCTGTCCCTTTTTGCAGCAAGAGGATCATCCATGCGATATCTGCACTGGACACAGCTTAGGCCTAACTTCCGTCTGATAATGCTGTAATCTCCCCTAAACTTTCTCCTGTCAGTCATCGGACCTTCCTGTCCAAAACCTACAAAAAAAAAAAAAAAAAAAAAACGGTCTTATCCTGTCACTGATTCGTCTCGCTATTGGACGATTATTAAAATGTAGTCGATAAGATCCTTATTCGACTCGTATTTGTTGCTTATTCTATATGTATTTGTTGCTTAGCCGCCGTATACTTAATGTTTCATTGATGTTCATAAAGTTATTTTTCCCGTAATCTCTAAATAATCAATATTCCACTAATATAATTAAATACTTTAAAACTTTACCATTATGATAAATTCTTCTGACATATTGAATTATTAGAATATTTAACGAAGCACTTCCCTTTCCCCTCTTAAGAGACTGAATCAGCTCCAAACATCTCTAAAAAATAAAATCAATAAATATAATCTTTATATCCGGAATCTGATGTAATGGAAAGTTCATCAAAGAGCTCCAGGTTATTTCGAAACTGTTCAAACAGTCTCCAAGAATAGAGAAGCTTTCTCCTCTTCTCGTCTTAAGCTTTTCTATCTATTGCTTACTTCTTTTGATACGGTTGTTATTCAACATGGAAATCTAGACAATGCAAAATACGTTTGAACTATTTCCCTGGAGACTGATATATGTCTTGGCTCTTTAGCATCGATTTTAGTTATGTTCCAGCAATGTTCTACCAGTCTAAGAATAAAGCATCTATTTCTAAGCCTATTGTTTGATTACAGAGGGATATTGCTCTGCAAATGGACGGGATACATTGTTCTATTCCTGTGGATTCAGGTAGAAGCAGACTTTCTAATGTGCGTTCAATAGAAGTTGTTACGCTGTATCACGCAATACTTGCTATAAATTGAGACAGATAAAGTAATTCTTTATGGCGTTTGAATAAAATATATTTATGTTCTTTTCTTGTTAGATTAAACGAGATGGAAATAGAATTTATATACAAAGATGGATAGATTTAAGATAAAATTGGCTTTCCATTCTAGGCGTCAACAAGCATAACATGTCACTTGTATCGTGAAAACATTCAGGCATACATTGTTACAGAGATGACTGTTATCTCTATTCAAAGGGAATAACAATATATTTAAATAAATAGTTGTTTGCAATATCGACATGTACTGAAGAAAAAACCCCCCGGAAAAGACCCCATAATCGTGTTGACACGAGAGTAGTTACAGATAGTTTCAAACTATTGGAACCTAGATATATGTTCACTGCAGGCTCCAGAGCCTTTAGATATGCGGACCGAGACTATACAATATGCTCCTACTAGACATTTGAAAGAATTAAGTTATTGACGCTTTCAAGAGGAAGCTGAAGACTTTCTTGGTCTCTATGTGCTTCGATAATGTGGATTTAACAATAAATGAGAAATATGTGGTGTGAAATGTGAAATGCCTTCGAACGAACATGATAAAATGACTGTGGAGGTCCTGTAGAGAATAGGGTTCCCCTGCTGTATGGGACCAGAAAAGCAGCCCTTAAAGTAAAGTATAAATCAGGCTGCAGTTCCCCCCAAAAATGAAAATCCCTACCAAATATCAGGGCGAGACTAGTAGGGATTAAACACGGAAAGGAAATATCGGCTAGTAGGAACTCAGCAGGATACAAAACCTACAACAAAGCCAGGGATAGAGGATCTAAGGGGAAAGAAGCTAACACAAGACTAGTAGGATACCAGAAGCCTTCCCTAAAGATGATGAAATTAACCATAATGCCATCAAGGAACGTCAAGGATGATAAAGATACCCCACAACAAACCAGGCAGGCTGGTTACATCCCAAAACACTAGCGAAGAAGCCACTTCAGACAGATAGACACAAGGTATAATAAGCGGCCTTTGCATTGCATTGTACTTTAACGAAGATGGGAATCTAGGATTCAGTAACCTAATGCAACAATAAAACGTTCGGCACTGATGACCATGGCCGACACAATTGCTAACGTCCTGACAAAACAAGGTAGGCCTAAATATTATACATATACGCTCTTTAAGTTCCAGTTAGTTTTCCTATATAGAACAAAGCAGTCTGAAGGCCTAAGCCAGGCCAATTCATGCCTGAGGTTTGGTCAGTTTTCATCACCAAGCTGGCCAGCGCGGATTGGCGATGACGGGAGATTTTAGTCTTATCGTTCACAGCAAACCAATCTAAAATAGGTGGCTCTGATTAGTACAGCGTAGCTGATCATGGCGATACCGTCAGAAAATATAAATCTAGAAATATAGAAAGGATAAATAAAGCAACTAAAAAGAAATGGAGCATTCCAAAGGGTCTTAAAAACCACTATGATAGAATCCATAAGTTATATAGGCCTAGCAGGTTAATGGAAGATCCATATGTGTGAAAATATACAATGAGGCACACAAGGAATATCAGGGAAACAATTGATATCTTAAAGAGACGGGAGCTTTTTAAATATATTGCAATATGCCACCTATGTTTCCCAAAGTCTTTTAGGATATCTCAAGATTACCATGAAGCTGGTTGGACTCACCAACAGAGTAAGTGGTCCTTTAGGCCTATTCATCTATTGCATATAAAAGTTAGGCCAATAATAATAATAACAATAATAATAATAACAACAACAATAATAACAATAATAATAACAACATTAACAATATTAACAAGTGGTCTTCTAGGCCTATTCATCTATTACATATAAAAGTTAAGTCAATAATAATAATAATAATAATAATAATAATAACAAGTGGTCCTCTAGGCTTATTCATCTATTACATATAAAAGTTAGGCTAATAGTAATAACAGCAGCAACAACAACAACAACAACAACAACAAAAATAACAATAACATCAACAATAACAACAACAACAACAACAATTCACACTTTTTCTCTCTACGAGATAATTATGAAAGTAAACTGCGGTAAAACAACGGCTCTTTACATCGTATAAAAGATTAATTGGCTATCATATCCTAGAGAGAGAGAGAGAGAGAGAGAGAGAGAGAGTATTGGGTTCAGGATTACATTATTATTATTATTATAATTACTAATATTATTATGATCATCCACGCTATTATTGTAGTTGGAAAAGCATGATACTATAAGCGTAAGGCTTCCGACAGGAAAAATATCAGTGAGGAACGGGAATAAGGTAACAAATGATAAATTACAAGAGAAGCAACAAAAAATGAATATAAAACATCTTAAGATCGGTAACAGCCTTCAAATATATGTTATATATTGCCTATAAAGGGAGACTTACATAAAAAAAAAAAAAAAAAAAAAAAAAAAAAAAAAAAAAAAAAAAAAAAACTGCAAATTTCAACTACTGGAGTTCCATCGGTAAGAGACGACAAAAAGTATTCACTTAAACATTGATTATAACAGTGAATTTCAATTAAAAAGATTTTGATATTCAACACATTCCTAGGTGCTATATTCAAGATTTATTTATAGTCCTCAGACTAGCTCATAACACTTCTGATGTTACGAAATATCCAAACGAAGGCCAAGAACTAGAACACCTTATCAGCAAAGATAAATGAAAGCGTTATTAGCACCAAAAGAATCCCCAGAGAGTTTATTTATAGGCAGTGACTCCAATGCGAACGCCTATCTATCAATCCATCTCACACGAAATAAAAATTTTCCTGCTCGTCACGTTCGCTGCCAATCAAGAAAATGTGAATCAGAAACCAGCGCAGATTACTCGACTGATCTCATAGATCAACCCAGTTAAAACTTTTCTCTTGCGCTTCACCAGTTACCCAATAACACTTTGATCTACTTTTCCCTCACGTGTGTTTGTAGCATCCATTTTGCCTTATCTCTCCTCCATTTCTCTCTGTTCGTCTGTCTGTCTCTATTTTACCGTATACGTCCGCAGCGCTTCGTGGAATAGTATTGGCGCGTTGCCAAGGTAACCAAGTTGCAGCTAAGTGTGAGGTCTGGACGCTTCGTTTGGGTAGCCGTTTGTACGGGCGCATAAGTGTTACTCAATACACACACACACACACACACATATATACATATATATATATATATATATATATATATATATATATATATATATATATATTGTGTGTGTGTGTGTGTGTTGGTATGTAGGTAGTAGGTTGGCCAAGACACTAACCACTCATTGAGATACTACCGTATATTAGGTCCTTTGACTGGTCAGATAGTACAGTATTCGATCGCTGGTTACAGCTAATTTTTCCTTTCCCTATTGCTACGCTACTGGTAGAACAATGCTGAAACTGTCTGAAGGGACCCGGTCCGCTAATGAAATTTAAGTAATTCTATACAATAGCTCCGCCAGCAAGTTATCAAATTCAAGCACTTTCACTAAAAAGAAGGAAGTCCAAGGTTTCGTTTGATATATAAATCTAAGTGGCGCTACGTCTAGAAGTGGTTTAAAAAATTAAAATTAAATTTGACCCACCTGAAATAAAAACTAAGTCCCTCGACTTCATAACTCGATCAAATTCCTCTTCAGACTGAGCTCTCGTCTGTTCGTTTGTACGTTAAAATCATAGATTATGTCATTATTACATCATCGACTGTATTCTACATAGCAAGACGTCACACAAACGTCTTATCTTTTAACCAATGATGATTATCCACATTTTAACAAAACTAGAATCACGTGAC
>NC_090737.1:29193374-29198374 GCF_036898095.1 Palaemon carinicauda
TTCAAAAGACAGTGCCGAATGGACAGAGTGTCGAAGGACAAATTGTCAAAAGACAGAATGTCAAAGGACAGATTGTCGAAGGACAGAGGGTCAAAGGACAGATTGTCGAAGGACAGAGTGTCAAAGGACAGAATGTCGAAGGACAGAGTGTCGAAAGACAGACATCAAAGGACAGATTGTCGAAGGACAGAGTGTTGTAGGACAGATGTTAGAAATACAGCGTGTCGAAGGACAGATTGTCAAAAGACAGTGTCGAATGAAGAGAGTGTCGAATGGAGAGAGTGTCGAAGGGCAGATTGTCGAAGGACAGGGTGTCAAAGGATAGATCGTCGAAGGATAGAGTGTCAAAGGACAGATTGTTGAAGGACAGATTGTTGAAGGACAGTGCCGAATGGACAGACTGTCGAAGGACAGATTATCGTAGGACAGAGTGTCAAATGTGCAGATTGTCAAAGGACAGATTGTCAAAGGACAGATTGTCGAAGGACAGAGCGTCGAAGGACAGAGCATCAAAGGACAGATTGTTGAAGGACAGAGTGTTGTAGGACAGATGTTAGAAATACATCGTGTCGAAGGACAGATTGTCGAAAGACAGTGTCGAATGAAGAGAGTGTCAAATGGAAAGCGTGTCAAAGGACAGATTGTCGAAGAACAGGGTGTCAAAGGATAGATCGTCGAAGGACAGAGCGTCAAAGGACAGATTGTAGAAGGACAGATCGTTGAAGAACAGTGCCGAATGGGCAGACTGTCGAAGGACAGATTGTCGTAGGACAGTGTCAAATGTGCAGATTATCAAAGGACAGAATGTCGAAGGACAGAGTGTCGAAGGACAGACATCAAAGGACAGATTGTCGAAGGACAGAGTGTTGTAGGACAGATGTTAGAAATACAGAGTGTTGAAGGATAGATTGTCGAAAGACAGTGTCGAAAGAAGAGAGTGTCTAATGGAGAGAGTGTCGAAGGTCAGATTGTCGAAGGACAGAGTGTCGAAGGACAGACATCAAAGGACAGATTGTCGAAGAACAGAGTGTTGTAGGACAGATGTTAGAAATATAGAGTGTTGAAGGATAGATTGTCGAAAGACAGTGTTGAATGAAGAGAGTGTCGAATGGAGAGAGTGTCGAAGGACAGACATCAAAGGACAGATTGTCGAAGGACAGACATCAAAGGACAGATTGTCGAAGGACAGACATCAAAGGACAGATTGTCGAAGGACAGAGTGTTGTAGGACAGATGTTAGAAATACAGCGTGTCGAAGGACAGATTGTCGAAAGACAGTGTCGAATGAAGAGAGTGTCGAATGGAGAGTGTCGAAGGTCAGATTGTCGAAGGACAGGGTGTCAAAGGATAGATCGTCGAAGGATAGAGTGTCAAAGGACAGATTGTCGTAGGACAGATTGTTAAAGGACAGTGCCGAATGGACAGACTGTCGAAGGACAGATTGTCGTAGGACAGAGTGTTAAATGTGCAGATTGTCAAAGGACAGATTGTCAAAGGACAGAATGTCGAAGGACAGAGCGTCGAAGGACAGAGCATCAAAGGACAGATTGTTGAAGGACAGAGTGTTGTAGGACAAATGTTAGAAATACAGCGTGTCGAAGGACAGATTGTCGAAAGACAGTGTCGAATGAAGAGAGTGTCAAATGGAGAGCGTGTCAAAGGACAGATTGTCGAAGAACAGGGTGTCAAAGGATAGATCGTCGAAGGACAGAGCGTCAAAGGACAGATTGTAGAAGGACAGATCGTTGAAGAACAGTGCCGAATGGGCAGACTGTCGAAGGACAGATTGTCGTAGGACAGTGTCAAATGTACAGATTATCAAAGGACAGAATGTCGAAGGACAGAGTGTCGAAGGACAGACATCAAAGGACAGATTGTCGAAGGACAGAGTGTTGTAGGACAGATGTTAGAAATACAGAGTGTTGAAGGATAGATTGTCGAAAGACAGTGTCGAATGAAGAGAGTGTCTAATGGAGAGAGTGTCGAAGGTCAGATTGTCGAAGGACAGAGTGTCGAAGGACAGACATCAAAGGACAGATTGTCGAAGGACAGAGTGTTGTAGGACAGATGTTAGAAATACAGAGTGTTGAAGGATAGATTGTCGAAAGACAGTGTCGAATGAAGAGAGTGTCGAATGGAGAGAGTGTCGAAGGACAGAGTGTCGAAGGACAGACATTAAAGGACAGATTGTCGAAGGACAGAGTGTTGTAGGACAGTTGTTAGAAATACAGCGTGTCGAAGGACAGATTGTCGAAAGACAGTGTCTAATAAAGAGAGTGTCGAAGGTCAGATTGTCGAAGGACAGGGTGTCAAAGGATAGATCGTCGAAGGATAGAGTGTCAAAGGACAGATTGTCGTAGGACAGATTGTTGAAGGACAGTGCCGAATGGACAGACTGTCGAAGGACAGATTGTCATAGGACAGAGTGTCAAATGTGCAGATTGTCAAAGGACAGATTGTCAAAGGACAGAGTGTCAAAGGACAGAATGTCGAAGAACAGATTGTCGAAATACAGTGTCGAAGGACAGAATGTCGAAGGACAGATTGTCGAAATACAGTGTCGAAGGACAGAATGTCGAAGGACAGATTGTCAAAGGACAGATTGTTGAAGGAGAGACTGTCGAAGTACAGATTGGCGAGGGATAGAGTGTCGAAGGACAGATTGTCGAAGGATAGAGTGTTGAAATACAAATTGTCGAAATGCAGTGTCGATGGACAGTGTCGAAAGACAGTGTCGAAAGACAGATTGTCGAAAGACAGTAACGATTGGACAGATTGTCGAAGGACAGATTGTCAAAGTACTGTGTCGAAGGACAGATTGTCATAGGACAGACTGACGAAGGACAGACTGTCGAAGGAAAGATTGTCAAAGGACTGAGTGTTGAAGGACAGATTGTCAAAGGAAAGATTATTAAAGGACAGAGTGTCATAGGACAGATTGTCGAAATACATAGTGTCAAAGAACAGAGTGTCGAAGGACAGAATATCGAAAGACAGTGTCGAAGGACAGATTGTCAAAATACAGTGTCAAAGCACAGATTGTCGAAGGACAGTGCCAGATGGACAGCGTGTCAAAGAACAAATTGTCGAACACATTGTCGAAGGACAGAGTATCAAAGGACAGATTGTCGAAGGATAGAGTATCGAATAATAGATTGTCAAAAGAAAAAGCGTCGAAGGACAGTATGTCAAAAGACATATTGTCAAAGGACAGAATGCCAAAGGACAGATTGTTGAAGGACAGTGCCGGATGGACAGAGTGTCAGAGGACAGAGTGTCGAAGGGCAGATTGTTGAATGACAGAGTGTCATTGGACAGATTGTCGAAAGACAGAGTATCAAATGGACAAAATGTTGAATGGATAAAGTGTTTAAAGGACAATTTCTAAGTACCGTGACCAAGAATTACTGAGCTATGTTCTTAAATTTCTATCAGAACAAGAGATCATTATTATTATCATCACCATTATTGTTATCATTAGTGTGCGCAACCCGTCAAATATGACGGCTAAATATGTAGGTAGATACACACACACACGCACACGACACACGGACAGATTCACCCCTTTCACCCCCCCCCTTCCCGCTTCCCCTTTGCTAACTACAACAAGGTAGTTTCGGTAATTTGTGGGAGACTTGTTTTCCGAGTGGTTGCCTTTCAGCGTGACAGGAATATATATATATATATATATATATATATATATATATATATATATATATATATATATATATATATATATATATGTGTGTGTGTGTGTGTGTGTGTATATATAAAATCAGACACTTGCTCTTTATTATAAAGGGGAGATTATTACTTTTATTGTTATTGTTGTCTTCTGGATGAAACATGTTAAGCATCTACTTTGCATTAACCTTCTCTTTTTACTGTGGTTCCTTTTGGAAAACTTACTGTCTTAAAGACAACACTCTTAGGCCCCTTCCTTCTGCTTCAATTTAAGAATAACTCACTTATTTTTGTAGGGCAGAAGTGAACGACAAATTTAACCGCTGTTTGAAGTACGGGAAGCCTCATTCCAGATAGCAAATGCTAAAGATAATCGAGAGGGAGGCAAAGAATCAGATGGCGAGATAAGGTGAAAGATGATACGGAGAGAAGAGGTTTGGTGGAAGAGGATGTCTTTGATAGAAAGCACTGGAGAGGGCGCATCAGGCAACCGACCCCTTAATGTACGGATAACGGTGGGGAAGAAGAGAGAAATCTTTGTATCTCTTTTTTTCTTTTGTTTTCAAAATACTTGTGTCATACTTTTATAATACATATCGTCTTATCTTTTATAGTATTCCATGCCTACTCGCTTCTTCTACTCCTTTAAAAGATATCTCAGACTAAAGATTCTTTGTCAAACCTGTACTTTTCAAGTGCGTGTATATATATATATATATATGTATATGTATATATATATATATATATATATACATATATATATATATATGTGTATATATATATATATATATATATATATATATATATATATGTATGTATATCATAAATATTCTCCGTAAATGATGATAAATGAAAATCTTACTTTCCCGAAAGATTTCATTTATTCTAAGCTTTCGAATTGTCCTTCTCAAAGACTTATCAATATATAAATAGTTAGAAACTCTTTAAAAAGAAGCAAAACCTACGTTTGCATAATACTATAAAAAACAACAATAAATTATCAGTGAAAACAATATAAAAGATTATTCGTTTGCATCTTTTAACAACCTCTTAGAGCTTGTAACATTATTCTTGACAATATAGAAAGAGATCCAGTTTTAGGACAGCTGGTAAATACCAAAATTCTTACAGAACAGCTTCAATCAGTTTTCGTCTATGAGACATTGATTAATTGATTGTTATCCATTTATCAATATCTATTTGATGATTTCACCGCTTCATATGCTTAAAAATAGCGCTATTTTCATCTTTCCTTTTGATAGTATCATTCTTTGTTCTCTTTTCTATCGCTGGAATTCTGCAGACTTTTTATATAT
>NC_090737.1:29203374-29225874 GCF_036898095.1 Palaemon carinicauda
AAGGAAACATAGAATAGTATGACTGAGGGTACCCTCAAGCTAGAGAACTCCTACCCAAGACAGTGGAAGCCCATGGTACAGAAATTATTATTATTATTATTATTAGCTAAGCTACAACCCTGGTTGGAAAACCAGGATGCTATTTGCCTAGGGGCTTCAACAGGGAAAATTGCCCGGCGAGGAAAGGAAATAAGGAAACATAGAATAATATGCCTGAGTGTTCCCTCAAGCAAGAGAACTCTTACCCAAGACAGTGGCAGACCATGGTATAGAAATTATCTTTATCATTATTATTATTATTATTATTATTATTATTATTGTTATTATTATTATTATTAGCTAATGTACAGCCCTAGTTGGAAAAGCAAAATGTTATTTGCCCACAGGTTCCAACAGGGAAAATAGCCTAGTGAGGAAAGGAAATAAGGAAACAGATAGATCAGTATGTCTGAGTGTACCCTCAAGCAAGAGAACTCCTACCCAAGACAGTGGAAGCCCATGGTACAGAAATTATCATTATTATTATTATCATTATTATTATTATTATTAGCTAAGCTACAACCCTAGTTAAAAAAGCAGGATGCTATTTGCCCAGGGGCTCCAACAGGGAAAATAGCCCAATGAGGAAAGTAAATAAGGAAACAGAAGATAGAATAGTATGCCAGAGTGTATCATCAAGCAAGAAAACTCTTACCCAAGACAGTGGAAGACCATGATACAGAAATCATCATTATTATTATTATTATTATTATTATTATTATTATTATTATTATTATTATTATTAGCTAAGCTACAACCCTAGTTGGAAAAGCAGGATGCTATTTTCCCAAAGGCTCCAACAGGGAAAATAGCCCAGTGAGGAAAGGAAATAAGGAGATAGATAGAATAATATGCCCGAGTGTACCCTCAAGCAAGAGAACTCTTACCCAAGGCAGTGGAAGCCCATGGTAGAGAAATTACCTTTATTATTATTATTATTATTATTATTATTATTATTGTTATTATTTGCTAAGCGACGACCCTAGTTGGAAAATCAAGATGCTATTTCCCCAAGGGCTCCAACAAGGAAAATGGCCCAGTGAGGAAAGGAAATAAGGAAACAGATAGAATATTATGCCTGAGTGTACCCTCAAGCAAGAGAACTCTTACCCAAGACAGTGGAAGACCATGGTACAGAGGCTATGGCATTACCCAAGACTAGAGAACAATGGTTTGATTTTGGAGTTGATGGTAAGCTTCTCCTAATTGCAGTAGATGTAGATATAATTTCATTCCATGTCTATCTATATATAATTGACTGCAATAATGGCATTTTGCCCAGCTAGAAATAAGCTTGATGAGTATATGCTTATCAGTAATCATAACCCACGAGATTTTACTATACTTATTTACAGGATAACTTTTGTTATCAGTGATCACCTGGCACCCACTTCAGATAGATTTGCGATAATTCTATGAGAGAGACATCTCTCTCTCTCTCTCTCTCTCTCTCTCTCTCTCTCTCTCTCTCTCTCTCTCTCTCTCTCTCTCTCTCTTGTTAGCCCTATAGTCTCATATCTTTAAAAAAAAAAAAAACTATATCACGAATATCGAACAGCTTGATGTATGAACTGCCTGCTAGAAAGAACTGACAAATAACTAAAACTAATTTCCAATTATTATTTTTTTCGAGAAAGCTAATTCTGAAACCTTTTAATTTCGCCTACTTAAGTATATTTTTTCCCATGTTCTACCTGAAGAGCTACCTGATTCTCATCTTAGTTTGTTGGACACGAACCTACGGTCTATTAAATTTCTTACTCCTGATCTAGATATCAATCTCTGGCACCGTCGTTCAATTAGTTCATTATGCATGCTACATAAGAATTTTTTTTTATAATTCTGGCCATCCTTTACTTTCAGATCTTCCCTGACAGTTCCATTCTGTTCGTAATACTAGATATGCAGTTAATTCTAATAGTCAGGCCTTCTCCATCATAAGGTTCAATACTACGCAGTACTCTGGAAGTTATATTCCAGCTGTGACCAAGTTGTGGAATGATCTTCCTAATCGGGTGGTTGAATCAGTAGAACTTCAAAAGTTCAAACTCGCAGCAAATGTTTTTATGTTGAACAGGCTTCCATAAGCCCTTTTATAGTTTATATATCAAATATCTGTTTTAATGTTGTTAATGTTTTAAAAATATCTTATTTTAATTTTTCATTACTTATAGTGTTTATTTCTTTCCTTATTTCCTTCCCTCATTGGGCTATTTTTCCTTGTTGGAGCCCTTGGACTTATAGCATCTTGCTTTTTCAACTAGGGTTGTAGCTTAGCTAATAATAATAATAATAATAATAATAATAATAATAATAATAATAATAATAATAATACAGTCTTTCCACTTTAATATCAAGAATTCCAAATTTATATCTTTTGTCTTTTGCTCTATCTGATGAACGAAACTGACTACAGTTTTGGAATTTAAATGTTAAGAATCCCAAGCTAGATCTACACAATTTAATAAAGAAAAAGTAACTACATCTGTTGTATTCTTTTATGCGAAAAACAAAGAAAATCAAGTCGTATTAAACAGAAACCCCACTCACACTGAAATAAGGTTTTCCCTCACCTTCTCTGGATTGAGTTTTATCTACTTTTCGTATTGTTAGCGAGATCACCCTTGAAGATCTGTACCAAATACAAATTGGGGTCCTCTGGGTACAAAGGGTTCATCAGATACATCTCAGCAGTAGCAGCCCAGTGCAGTTTCGGATCTGGACAATATTTTTTCTTTAAAGGTTTACAAGCCGCTCATGAATGGCAGAGACAAGAGACAGTAACAATATCCTAGAGACTGGCCATATATACATATGATCAGCGCCCAAGCCCCCTCTCCACCCAAGCTAGGATAAAAAAAGGGCCAGGGAATGTGTGCTGATGACTCAGCAGATAGACCTATAGGCTCCCCCAAACCCCACCCCCAATCCTTAGCTCACAAGGATGGTGAGGTAGCAGCAACCAAAGGTACTAACGAGTTTGAATGGGATTCGAACCCCGGTCTGGCAATCACCAGGCAAGGACGTAACCAACAGGCCATCACAACCTTCTCAAGGCAATTCTGGTCGAGTTAGTAAGAGGTTGGTATCACGTTTTGCTAATTTTTTGTCATGAATAAAGGACCTATTCAGCGAATTACAGTTAATTAACAACAACAGTCCATTTCTTTTAGCGAGGCAGATTTGCACCGACTCGCAGCGGTGCCCTTTTAGCTCGGAAAAGTTTCCTGATCGCTGATTGGTTGGACAAGATAATTCTAACCAATCAGCGATCAGGAAATTTTCCCGAGCTAAAAGGGCACCGTTGCGAGTCGGTGCAAATCTGCCTAGCTAAAAGAAATGGACTATAGATGCAACACGAACAAAGTCGTCAGAAGGATTCTTTGTATAAAGTGCTGATAAAATATCTGAGTCACGTAGTAACATAGCAATAAAAATGGATACATGTTGTGATAATGATGATGATAATTGATATGAAAAAATATTTGAACCAGAAATCCTCAATACAGGAAAGATTATTTGAATAATGTATATAAATAAAAATATCGGCATTAATGCGTTTAATGATAATCATAAAGATTCACAGATCTTATTCTTTATTTTTGAACAGCTTTTCAAATTTAAATGATTAATTGATTTTAAGCAGTCTTTATCAATAATCACATGATAGATATTTGATCCATCAAACATTGTTATAGACATCAGACAAGTCTAGCAATAGGAATGGAAAACATGGAAAACTGTATCTCAATAAGCATTTAAAAAGGGCAAAGCCTGTCTCTTAATAACCTCCTAGAAAACTGGAAAACTGTCACTCAGAAAGCTCTTAAAACTGGAAAGCTTTCTTTTAATAAGCTCTTAAAAACTGGAAAGCTTTCTTTTAATAAGCTGTTAAAAACTGGAAAACTGTCTCTCAATAAGCTCTTAAAAACTGGAAACCTCTCTCAATAAGCTCCTAAAAACTAGAAAACTGTCTCTCAATAAGCTCTTAAGAGCTGGAACACTGTCTCTCAATAACCTCTTAAAAACTGTAAAACTGTCTCTCAATTAGCTCATAAAAACTGGAAAATTATCTCTCAATACGCTCTTAAAAACGAGAAAACTGAATCTCAATAAGCTCTAAAAAACTGGAAAACTGTCTCTCAATAAGCTCTTAAAAGTGGAAAAACTGCGTCTCAATAAGTTCTTAAAAATTAGATAACTGTCTCTCAATAAGCTCTTAAAAACTTGAAAATTCTCTCTCAATAAGCTCATAAAAACTGTAAAACTGTCTCTCAATAAGCTCTTAAAAACTGGGAACTCTCTTTATGCTCATAAAAACCGGAGAAATATCTCTCAATGAGCTCTTAAAAACTGGAAAACTCCCTTTAAGCTCTTAAAAACTGGAAAATTGTCAAACAATAAGCTCTTAAAAACTGGAAAACTCTCTCAATACGCTCTTAAAAACTGGAAAACTCTCTTTAATCTCTTGAAAACTGGAAAACTGTCTCTCAACAAGCTCTTACAAGTGGAAAACTCTTGATATGCTCTTAAAATCTTGAAAACTCTCTTTTAGCTCTTAAAAACTGGAAAACTGTCTCTCAATAAGCTCTTGGAAACTGGAAAACAGTCTCTCAATAAGCTCATAAAAATTGGAAAACTGTCTATCAATAAGCTCGTAAAAACTGGAAAACTCTCTCAATATACTCTTAAAACTAGAAAACTCTCTTTCCGCTCTTAAAATTTGGAAAACTGTCTCTCAGTAAGCTCTTAAAACTGGAAAACTTTCTCAATAGGCTCTTAAAAACTCAATAAGCTCTTAAAAACTGGAACCCTATCTCAATAAGCTCTTAAAAACTAAAATTCTCTCAATAAGCTCTTAAAAACTGGAACCCTATCTCAATAAGCTCTTAAAAACTAAAATTCTCTCCATAAGCTCTTAAAATCTGTAAAACTGTCTCTCAATAAGCTCTCATTCCATTTGTAAGCACAACTAGACCCCCATCATACGTCCCCCAGGAGTGACACTACAACGCCGCTACCCATCACCTCCGAAGATTCAATCCCCTCTAGAGTAATGATGGTCACGGAGAGGAGACTCTATTCGCCTCTCCTCTCATCTTCAGGCCGCCCCGTGCGCTTCTCACGCCTCCCGATGCCATTGGAAGCGAATGAAAGAGAAGTCGCAGAGCGAACAAACAGGAACACTAATGACGAAAACTAAAGTGAAGCGGCGGAGCCGAACGACCTTGGGATGACCCTGAAAATCCGACCTTGCTCAATCAATATACTCTCTCTTTCTCTTTCTCTCTTTCTCTCGCTCTCTTTCTCTCCCCACACGTTCACTGACTCGCCTCTCTCGTTTCCACACGCCCCCCTCAACCTCATACACACACCCAAGAGTCCCTTATCCCCCCTCCCCCACTGCCGTAGTGCCAAGATACCACTCAGCGACTCCGGCTCCTAGACACTCCCCCCCATCCCCCGTCACTACCTCTCCCATAATCCTGCCATCCTGCTAGCGTATCCCCGGCATTCTCCTAGTTTCGTTCATTCATAAAATTACAAAGGCAACATGGCCACCTTCCACGTCATGCCAACGGGTTATGATGACGTAAAACGGACATTTGGGAGAGCAAATGGTCTTTGTTAGTGTAGTAATGATAAAATAGATATAAATTTAAAGAGAAAGCTAGAAAGCAAGCTGCCTTTCTCTCTCCAGCATCCTTAGTTCGTTAAATAATTATCTTTCATCTGGTCCTCATTCTGTTGTGTATCTAACCCTATTGAATCATTCATGTGATTTACCAAAAAGTAAATAGTTTCCTCTGAGTGACATAAGTCTGTATAAGTATATTGTACATATAGTATATATGTATATGTGAAGACATACACACACACACACACACACACATATATATATATATATATATGTGTGTGTGTGTATATATACATATATATATATATATATATATATATATATATATATATATATATATTATATTATATATTATATATAATATATTTATATATATATAATATATATATATATATATATATATATATATATATATATATACATATATATATATATACATATATGCATGTATGTATATATAACGTAGGAGAGTATCTTTGCTTTACTTATGTTGATAGACACTCACATAATACACGTTTACATTCACATGTCTGTTATAAACCCTCATATATAATCCTAAGATGAATTAGATTTTGGCAATATTCCATTTCTCTTTGGGTACCAATCTACGAAGAAGATAATGACATCGATCAAGTTTTAGCATCGATCTATCCTGAGTAGTTTTCTTCCATTACAACTAAGCTTTGTTTTTGGCTCGCAGCCGACTTTGGTATTAAAAAAAAAAATGAAATTTCTCTCATATAAATAGATTGGTTGATTTGAGGGTTTCTGGCATCCTGAAATCTCAGGTCACTGACACCGTCATGTAGCCTAAATAGAATTATATCAAATTCTCATAGAATAACTCGATTAAATTTTACCAATTTATTCCAGTTGTCTTTTTTCGAATGAAGGTAAACGATCGGAACAATATGAAACTTGAATTGTAAATTAACATTTTTTTTTTATCTTAATATTAACGGCGTCAGTAAGCCAAAAAGAAAAAAAAATCTTGTTTCTCAGGCGATTCAGGGTCTCTATTTATGATTGACATATATACACCTCTATCGATCTATCTAACTACATAACCAACGCATACATAGAGTAATGATCTATAACCCTATTTACGCAACGGTACATGTATTACTTACCTGTTTTATCCAGTTATGAGCAAGTATTGAACTGCCTAGTATTGTTTCCTCTGGGTAATCCATCTGTCACCGAGCGTGAATTTTCACTACCCTTCAATTAAAAAAGAAAAAATAATCATCAGATATCACAACACATTTTATCTCCGAGAATATCAAACTTGCATTTGCCATCGCAGCAAGAAGAAAAAAAACTCCCCTGCGAAGGATGAACGAACTGACGTACGTCGGCGTCAGTGCATGAAACAACACTCACTGCATTTTCATCCACTCCCGCGACCTTCACCTTTAGCCCCTCGTCACTAGTGAGAGCGATCGGCCTTTCTTCCGTCTCCCCTCGAAAGAGGGGGAAAGGAAGAGCTTTAGAGGGGGAGGGGAGAGAGAGGGGAGTATATTACGGGGGGTATGGTCCATCCCTCAGGCCTACTCATGTTTGCAGTAAAGTTTACATCCTCTCCTCAAAAAGTGGGGAAAAAATAAAAAAAAATTCTACTGCTAGGTCGATCGCACCTGATCCCCACCACCAAATTATATAATCTGACTGGCCCACAAGGTTCGAGGCTCTCTCTCTCTCTCTCTCTCTCTCTCTCTCTCTCTCTCTCTCTCTCTCTCTCTCTCTCTCACATGTTGCAGCGGTTATGGTAAAGGGGGTCCCCGAGAGAAAGAGAGGCAGAGAGAGGGAAAGGGGTCGTGAGGTAAGTTTCTTCGAGAGCAGACACGGGTTAAAGAAAGAGGAACTAGAGTAACGTACAAGAAAGAGCCGGAAAATGGAGCAAGAGTATGAGTGAATGGAACATAATTTGAATCAGAGCTTTGTCATAAAGGAAAATTATCAATTTCTAATATATACACAGAATTAAGGGTTGTAAGCCACTGTGATTATACGCATGAATTAGAAGTACAAACACACACAGAGGAGGTATTGTTATAACATATCTGTATGCTACATTTATCAGTACATAATAATCAAGTGAGGTGTTAAGTGAGGTTGAGAATCTCCCTGAGTTCATTTTCAAGAAATAATGATAATTATTTCGTTCTGAAAGACCATTAAAGCAAATCTTCCCTCTTAGCTTACTGTTAAAAATGTGGACTCACATTCCCTACAGTTTTTTTTCTTTTTGCATTAATTTCCCCTAACTAAACACTTTCTGGAGAAATAAAGATTTATTGCTCTCTCTCTCTCTCTCTCTCTCTCTCTCTCTCTCTCTCTCTCTCTCTCTCTCTCTCTCTCTCTCTCTCCCTTTCTTTCTCTCTCTCTCTCTCTCTCTCTCTCTCTCTCATATTTTTTGCAAAATTACATTAGAGAGAGAGAGAGAGAGAGAGAGAGAGAGAGAGAGAGAGAGAGAGAGAAGAGAGAGAGAGAGAGCCAAAACTTTTTTCGAAACTGAATTACTTATGTCCTGCGACATTCGGTGATTTTTGGGAAGTTGTATGCCAGTCTAACCTTACTTATCAAATCTGATTTTTAAGTTAAAGTAAATAAGATTTTTACAGAAAGATATTTATAAGAATCTGGAATTTCATATCCTGTGCGAGATGTCGAAAGCGCAGAAATCCCTTAGGTTAATCGTCTCCAGTTCTTAATGTTACTTCTAATTTCTTTGTTTAACATTAACATTATTGTTATTTATTTCATTACTAAATCAATATGTATACAATAAGAGAAATTGAAACTTGCGTATAAATAAAAATCTGTTAACAATAACGTAAGGTATCAACAAAATTTACAACAAAATAATGCTAGAAACACGCGAAATCTGGATAAAAAACACAAGAAATAATAGGAAAGAAACGAATCATTTGAGGCCAAACTGACGCAATACTTGAAATAAACCAAAAGACTATATAAGCGATGAAAAATATTTGAAACCTGACTAACACAAGACTTTAAATAAACCAAGAGACAAATATAAAAGAGGAAAGACCATTTGAAACCAGACTGACTTAACACTTAGCATAAAATAAGAGATATAATTCACAAGAAGAGAGACAAATGAAACCAGAGAGACTCATGGCTTGACATAAAACAAGAGAGAGAATGCACAAGATGAAAGACATTTAAAACCAGACTGATGTAAGACTTAACATAAAACTAGAGATACAATGCTCAAGATGAAAGACCTTTGAAACCAGACTGACTCAAGGCTTGACATAAAACAAGACATACAATGCACAAGATGAAAGACCTTTGACACCAGACTGACTTAAGGCTTGACATAAAACAAGACATACAATGTACAAGATGAAAGACCTTCAAAACCAGACTGACTCAAGACTTGACATAAAACAAGACATAAAATGCACAAGATGATAGACCTTTGAAACCAGACTGACTCAAGACTTGACATGAAACAAGAGATAAAATGCACAAAATGAAAGACCTTTGAAACCAGACTGACTCAAGACTTGACATAAAAACAAAAGATAAAATGCACAAGATGAAAGACCTTTGAAACCAGACTAATGTAAGACTAGACATAAAACTAGAGATACAATGCACAAGATGAAAGACCTTTGAAACCAGACTGACTCAATACTTGACATAAAACAAGACATAAAATGCACAAGATGAAAGACCTTTGAAACCAGACTGATTCAACACTTAACATAAAACAAGAAATAAAAGGCACAAGATGAAAGACCTTTGAAACCAGACTGATGTAAGACTTGACATAAAACCAGAAAGAAAATGCACAATATGAAAAACACTTGAAACCAGACTGACTCAAGAATTGACATAAGACAAGAGAGAAAATGCACAAGATGAAAGACCTTTGAAACCAGACTGACTTAAGACATGACACAAAACAAGAGAGAAAATGCATGAGATGAAACACACTTAAAACCAGACTGACTCAAGACTTGACATAAAACCAGAGAAAAAGGGCACAAGAAGAAAGACCTTTGAAACCAGACTGACTCAAGACTTGACATAAAAACAAAAGATAAAATGAACAAGATGAAAAACCTTTGAAACCAGACTGACTCAAGACTTGACATAAAAACAAAAGATAAAATGTACAAGATGAAAGACCTTTGAAACCAGACTGACTCAAGACTTGACATAAAACAAGAGAGAAAATGCACAAGATGAAAGACACTTGAAACCAGATTGACTCAAGACTTAACATAAAACAAGAGGTAAAATGTACAAAAAGAAAGACACTTGAAACCAGACTTATGCAACACTTCAAATAAAACAAGAGAGAAAATTCAAAAGATGAAAGAGACTTGAAACAAGACTCAAGACTTTACATAAAACAAGAGAGAAAATGCACCAGATGAAAGACCTTTGAAATCAGACTGACTCAAGACTTGACATAAAAAGAAAAGATAAAATGCACAAGATGAAAGACCTTTGAAACCAGACTGACTCAAGACTTGACATAAAAAGAAAAGATAAAATGCACAAGATGAAAGACCTTTGAAACCAGACTGACTCAACACTTGACATAAAACAAGAGAGAAAATGCACAAGATGAAAGACACTTGAAACCAGATTGACTCAAGACTTAACATAAAACAAGAGGTAAAATGTACAAAATGAAAGACACTTGAAACCAGACTGATGCAACACCACATAAAACAAGAGAGAAAATGCAAAAGATGAAAGAGACTTGAAACCAGACTCAAGACTTTACATAAAACAAGAGAGAAAATGCACAAGATGAAAGACCTTTGAAACCAGACTGACTTAAGACATGACACAAAACAAGAGAGAAAATGCATGAGATGAAAGACACTTAAAACCAGACTGACTCAAGACTTGACATAAAACCAGAGAAAAAAGGCACAAGATGAAAGACCTTTGAAATCAGACTGACTCAAGACTTGACATAAAAAGAAAAGATAAAATGCACAAGATGAAAGACCTTTGAAACCAGACTGACTCAAGACTTGACATAAAAACCAAAGATAAAATGCACAAGAAGAAAGACCTTTGAAACCAGACTGACTCAAGACTTGACATAAAAAGAAAAGATAAAATGCACAAGATGAAAGACCTTTGAAATCAGACTGACTCAAGACTTGACATGAAAAGAAAAGATAAAATGCACAAGATGAAAGACCTTTGAAACCAGACTGACTCAAGACTTGACATAAAAACCAAAGATAAAATGCACAAGAAGAAAGACCTTTGAAACCAGACTGACTCAAGACTTGACATAAAAAAAAAGATAAAATGCACAAGATGAAAGACCTTTGAAACCAGACTGACTCAAGACTTGACATAAAAACAAAAGATAAAATGCACAAGATGAAAGACCTTTGAAACCAGATGGACTCAAGACTTGACATAAAAACAAAAGATAAAATGAACAAGATGAAAGACCTTTGAAATCAGACTGACTCGAGACTTGACATAAAAAGGAAAGATAAAATGCACAAGATGAAAGACCTTTGAACCCAGACTGACTCAAGACTTGACATAAAAACAAAAGATAAAATGCACAAGATGAAAGACCTTTGAAACCAGACTGACTCAAGACTTGACATAAAAAGAAAAGATAAAATGCACAAGATGAAAGACCTTTGAAACCAGACTGACTCAAGACTTGACATAAAAACCAAAGATAAAATGCACAAGAAGAAAGACCTTTGAAACCAGACTGACTCAACACTTGACATAAAAACAAAAGATAAAATGCAAAAGATGAAAGACCTTTGAAAGTTGACTGACTCAAGACTTGACATAAAAACAAAAGATAAAATGCACAAGATGAAAGACCTTTGAAATCAGACTGACTCAAGACTTGACATAAAAACAAAAGATAAAATGCACAAGATGAAAGACCTTTGAACCCAGACTGACTCAAGACTTGACATAAAAACAAAAGATAAAATGCACAAAATGAAAGACCTTTGAACCCAGACTGACTCAAGACTTGACATAAAAAAAAAAAGATAAAATGCACAAGATGGAAGACATTTGAAACCAGTCTTGAAATAAATCAAGATATAAGACATTTGAAACCAGACTTGAAATAAATCAAGATATAAGACATTTGAAACCAGACTTGAAATAAATCAAGACATAAGAAACTTGTAACCAGACTTGAAATAAATCAAGATATAAGACATTTGATACCAGACTTGAAATAAATCAAGATATAAGACATTTAAAACCAGACTTGAAACAAATCAAGATATAAGACATTTGAAACCAGACTTGAAATAAATTAAGATATAAGACATTTGAAACCAGACTTGAAATAAATCAATATGTAAGACACTTGTAACCAGACTTGAAATAAATCAAGATATAAGACATTTGAAACCAGACTTGAAATAAATCAAGATATAAGACATTTGAAACCAGACTTGAAATAAATCAAGACATAAGACATTTGAAACCAGACTTGAAATAAATCAAGATGAAAGACACTTGTAACCAGACTTAAAATAAATCAAGATATAAGACATTTGAAACCAGACTTGAAACAAATCAAGATATAGGACATTCAAAACCAGACTTGAAATAAATCAAGATATAAGACATTTGAAACCAGACTTGAAATAAATCAAGATATAAGACATTTGAAACCAGACTTGAAATATATCAAGATGAAAGACACCTGTAACCAGACTTGAAATAAATCAAGATATAAGACATTTGCAACCAGACAAAAAAAATCAAGATATAAGACATTTGAAACCAGACTGACTCAAGATTTGACATAAAACAAGAAATAGAAGGCACAAGATGAAAGACCTTTGAAACCAGACTGATGTAAGACTTGACATAAAACCAGAAAGAAAATGCACAAGATGGAAGACACTTGAAACCAGACTGACTCAAGAATTGACATAAGACAAGAGAGAAAATGTACAAGATGAAAGACCTTTGAAACCAGACTAACTTAAGACATGACACAAAACAAGAGAAAAAATGCATGAGATGAAAGACACTTAAAACCAGACTGACTCAAGACTTGACATAAAACCAGAGAAAAAAGGCACAAGATGAAAGACCTTTGAAACCAGACTGACTCAAGACTTGACATAAAAACAAAAGATAAAATGCACAAGATGAAAGACCTTTGAAACCAGACTGACTCAAGACTTGACATAAAAACAAAAGATAAAATGAACAAGATGAAAGACCTTTGAAACCAGACTGAATCAAGACTTGACTTAAAAAGAAAAGATAAAATGCACAAGATGAAAGACCTTTGAAACCAGACTGACTAAACACTTGACATAAAATAAGAGAGAAAATGCACAAGATGAAAGACACTTGAAACCAGATTGACTCAAGACTTAACATAAAACAAGAGGTAAAATGTACAAAATGAAAGACACTTGAAACCAGACTGATGCAACACCACATAAAACAAGAGAGAAAATGCAAAAGATGAAAGAGACTTGAAACCAGACTCAAAACTTTACATAAAACGAGAGAGAAAATGCACAAGATGAAAGACCTTTGAAACCAGACTGACTCAAGACTTGACATAAAAACAAAAGATAAAATGCACAAAATGAAAGACCTTTGAAATCAGACTGACTCAAGACTTGACATAAAAACAAAAGATAAAATGTACAAAATGAAAGACCTTTGAAATCAGACTAACTCAAGACTTGACATAAAAACAAAAGATAAAATGCACAAGATGAAAGACATTTGAAACAAGTCTTGAAATAAATCAAGATATAAGACATTTGAAACCAGACTCTAAATAAATCAAGATATAAGACATTTGAAACCAGACTTGAAATAAATCAAGACATAAGACATTTGTAACCAGACTTGAAATAAATCAAGATATAAGACATTTGATACCAGACTTGAAACAAATCAAGATATAAGACATTTGAAACCAGACTTGAAACAAATCAAGATATAAGACATTTGAAACCAGACTTGAAATAAATGAAAATGAAAGACACTTGTAACCAGACTTGAAATAAATCAAGATATAAGACATTTGAAACCAGACTTGAAACAAATCAAGATATAAGACATTTGAAACCAGACTTGAAATAAATCAAGACATAAGACACTTGTAACCAGACTTGAAATAAATCAAGATATAAGACATTTGATACCAGACTTGAAAAAAATCAAGATATAAGACATTTGAAACCAGACTTGAAATAAAACAAGATATAAGACCTTTGAAACCAGACTGACTCAAGACTTGACATAAAAACAAAAGATAAAATGCACAAGATGAAAGACCTTTGAAACCAGACTGACTCAAGACTTGACATAAAAACAAAAGATAAAATGCACAAGATGAAAGACCTTTGAAACCAGACTGACTCAAGACTTGACATAAAAACAAAAGATAAAATGCACAAGATGAAAGACCTTTGAAATCAGACTGACTCAACACTTGACATAAAAACAAAAGATAAAATGCACAAGATGAAACACCTTTGAAACCAGACTGACTCAAGACTTGACATAAAAACAAAAGATAAAATGCACAAGATGAAAGACCTTTGAAACCAGACTGACTCAAGACTTGACATAAAAACAAAAGATAAAATGCACAAGATGAAAGACATTTGAAACCAGTCTTGAAATAAATCAAGATATAAGACATATGAAACCAGACTCTAAATAAATCAAGATATAAGACATTTGAAACCAGACTTGAAATAAATCAAGACATAAGACACTTGTAACCAGACTTGAAATAAATCAAGATATAAGACATTTGATACCAGACTTGAAACAAATCAAGATATAAGACATTTGAAACCAGACTTGAAACAAATCAAGATATAAGACATTTGAAACCAAACTTGAAATAAATGAAGATGAAAGACACTTGTAACCAGACTTGAAATAAATCAAGATATAAGACATTTGAAACCAGACTTGAAACAAATCAAGATATAAGACATTTGAAACCAGACTTGAAATAAATCAAGACATAAGACACTTGTAACCAGACTTGAAATAAATCAAGATATAAGACATTTGATACCAGACTTGAAACAAATCAAGATATAAGACATTTGAAACCAGACTTGAAATAAAACAAGATATAAGACATTTGAAACCAGACTTGAAACAAATCAAGATATAAGACATTTGAAACCAGACTTGAAATAAATCAAGACATAAGACATTTGAAACCAGACTTGAAATAAATCAAGATATAAGACACTTGTAACCAGACTTGAAATGAATCAAGATATAAGACATTTGAAACCAGACTTGAAACAAATCAAGATATAAGACATTCGAAACCAGACTTGAAATAAATCAAAATATAAGACATTTGAAACCAGACTTGAAATAAATCAAGATATACGACATTTGAAACCAGACTTGAAATATATCAAGATGAAAGACACTTGTAACCAGACTTGAAATAAATCAAGATATAAGACATTTGAAACCAGACGAAACAAATCAAGATCTAAGACATTTGAAACCAGACTTGAAATAAATCAAGATATAAGACATTTGAAACCAGATTTGAAATAAGTCAAGATATAAGACTTTTGAAACCAGACTCTAAATAAATCCAGATATAAGACATTTGAAACCAGACTTGAAATAAATCCAGATATAGGACATTTGAAACCAGACTCTAAATGAATCCAGATATAAGACATTTGAAACCAGACTTGAAATAAATCAAGATATAAGACATTTGAAACCGGACTTGAAATAAATCAAGATATAAGACATTCGAAACCGGACTTGAAATAAATCAAGATATAAGACATTTGAAACCAGACTCTAAATAAATCCAGATATAAGACATTTGAAACCAGACTTGAAATAAGTCAAGATATAAGACATTTGAAACCAGACTCTAAATAAATCCAGATATAAGACATTTGAAACCAGACTTGAAATAAAACAAGATATAAGACATTTGAAACCAGACTTGAAACAAATCAAGATATAAGACATTTGAAACCAGACTTGAAATAAATCAAGACATAAGACATTTGAAACCAGACTTAAAATAAATCAAGATGAAAGACACTTGTAACCAGACTTGAAATGAATCAAGATATAAGACATTTGAAACCAGACTTGAAACAAATCAAGATATAGGACATTCGAAACCAGACTTGAAATAAATCAAAATATAAGACATTTGAAACCAGACTTGAAATAAATCAAGATATAAGACATTCGAAACCAGACTTGAAATATATCAAGATGAAAGACACTTGTTACCAGATTTGAAATAAATCAAGATATAAGACATTTGAAACCAGACGAAACAAATCAAGATCTAAGACATTTGAAACCAGACTTGAAATAAATCAAGATATAAGACATTTAAAACCAGATTTGAAATAAGTCAAGATATAAGACTTTTGAAACCAGACTCTAAATAAATCCAGATATAAGACATTTGAAACCAGACTTGAAATAAATCCAGATATAAGACATTTGAAACCAGACTCTAAATGAATCCAGATTTAAGACATTTGAAACCAGACTTGAAATAAATCAAGATATAAGACATTTGAAACCAGACTTGAAATAAATCAAGATATAAGACATTCGAAACCGGACTTGAAATAAATCAAGATATAAGACATTTGAAAACACACTTGAAATAAATCAAGATATAAGACATTTGAAACCAGACTTGAAATAAGTCAAGATATAAGACATTTGAAACCAGACTCTAAATAAATCCAGATATAAGACATTTGAAACCAGACTTGAAATAAATCAAGATATAAGACATTTGAAACCAGACTTGAAATAAATCAAGATATAAGACATTTGAAACCAGACGAAACAAATCAAGATATAAGACATTCGAAACCAGACTTGATATAAATCAAGATATAAGACATTTGAAACCAGATTTGAAATAAATCAAGATATAAGACATTTGAAACCAGACGAAACAAATCAAGATATAAGACATTTGAAACCAGACTCTAAATAAATCCAGATATAAGACATTTGAAACCAGACTTGAAATAAATCAAGATATAAGACATTTGAAACCAGATTTGAAATAAATCAAGATATAAGACATTTGAAACCAGACGAAACAAATCAAGATATAAGACATTCGAAACTAGACTTGAAATAAATCAAGATATAAGACATTTGAAACCAGATTTGAAATAAATCAAGATATAAGACATTTGAAACCAGACTTGAAATAAATCAAGACATAAGACATTTGAAACCAGACTTGAAATAAATCAAGATGAAAGACACTTGTAACCAGACATAAAATAAATCAAGATATAAGACATTTGAAACCAGACTTGAAACAAATCAAGATATAGGACATTCGAAACCAGACTTCAAATAAATCAAGATATAAGACATTTGAAACCAGACTTGAAATAAATCAAGATATAAGACATTTGAAACCAGACTTGAAATATATCAAGATGAAAGACACTTGTAACCACCCTTGAAATAAATCAAGATATAAGACATTTGCAACCAGACAAAAAAAATCAAGATATAAGACATTTGAAACCAGACTGACTCAAGATTTGACATAAAACAAGAAATAGAAGGCACAAGATGAAAGACCTTTGAAACCAGACTGATGTAAGACTTGACATAAAACCAGAAAGAAAATGCACAAGATGGAAGACACTTGAAACCAGACTGACTCAAGAATTGACATAAGACAAGAGAGAAAATGTACAAGATGAAAGACCTTTGAAACCAGACTGACTTAAGACATGACACAAAACAAGAGAAAAAATGCATAAGATGAAAGACACTTAAAACCAGACTGACTCAAGACTTGACATAAAACCAGAGAAAAAAGGCACAAGATGAAAAACCTTTGAAACCAGACTGACTCAAGACTTGACATAAAAACAAAAGATAAAATGCACAAGATGAAAGACCTTTGAAACCAGACTGACTCAAGACTTGACATAAAAACAAAAGATAAAATGAACAAGATGAAAGACCTTTGAAACCAGACTGACTCAAGACTTGACTTAAAAAGAAAAGATAAAATGCACAAGATGAAAGACCTTTGAAACCAGACTGACTAAACACTTGACATAAAATAAGAGATAAAATGCACAAGATGAAAGACCTTTGAAACCAGATTGACTCAAGACTTAACATAAAACAAGAGGTAAAATGTACAAAATGAAAGACACTTGAAACCAGACTGATGCAACACCACATAAAACAAGAGAGAAAATGCAAAAGATGAAAGAGACTTGAAACCAGACTCAAAACTTTACATAAAACAAGAGAGAAAATGCACAAGATGAAAGACCTTTGAAACCAGACTGACTCAAGACTTGACATGAAAACAAAAGATAAAATGCACAAGATGAAAGACCTTTGAAACCCGACTGACTCAAGACTTGACATAAAAACAAAAGATAAAATGCACAAAATGAAAGACCTTTGAAATCAGACTAACTCAAGACTTGACATAAAAACAAAAGATAAAATGCACAAGATGAAAGACATTTGAAACCAATCTTGAAATAAATCAAGATATAAGACATTTGAAACCAGACTCTAAATAAATCAAGATATAAGACATTTGAAACCAGACTTGAAATAAATCAAGACATAAGACACTTGTAACCAGACTTGAAATAAATCAAGATATAAGACATTTGATACCAGACTTGAAACAAATCAAGATATAAGACATTTGAAACCAGACTTGAAACAAATCAAGATATAAGACATTTGAAACCAGACTTGAAATAAATGAAGATGAAAGACACTTGTAACCAGACTTGAAATAAATCAAGATATAAGACATTTGAAACCAGACTTGAAACAAATCAAGATATAAGACATTTGAAACCAGACTTGAAATAAATCAAGACATAAGACACTTGTAACCAGACTTGAAATAAATCAAGATATAAGACATTTGATACCAGACTTGAAAAAAATCAAGATATAAGACATTTGAAACCAGACTTGAAATAAAACAAGATATAAGACCTTTGAAACCAGACTGACTCAAGACTTGACATAAAAACAAAAGATAAAATGCACAAGATGAAAGACCTTTGAAACCAGACTGACTCAAGACTTGACATAAAAACAAAAGATAAAATGCACAAGATGAAACACCTTTGAAACCAGACTGACTCAAGACTTGACATAAAAACAAAAGATAAAATGCACAAGATGAAAGACCTTTGAAATCAGACTGACTCAAGACTTGACATAAAAACAAAAGATAAAATGCACAAGATGAAAGACCTTTGAAACCAGACTGACTCAAGACTTGACATAAAAACAAAAGATAAAATGCACAAGATGAAAGACCTTTGAAACCAGACTGACTCAAGACTTGACATAAAAACAAAAGATAAAATGCACAAGATGAAAGACATTTGAAACCAGTCTTGAAATAAATCAAGATATAAGACATTTGAAACCAGACTCTAAATAAATCAAGATATAAGACATTTGAAACCAGACTCTAAATAAATCAAGATATAAGACATTTGAAACCAGACTTGAAATAAATCAAGACATAAGACACTTGTAACCAGACTTGAAATAAATCAAGATATAAGACATTTGATACCAGACTTGAAACAAATCAAGATATAAGACATTTGAAACCAGACTTGAAACAAATCAAGATATAAGACATTTGAAACCAAACTTGAAATAAATGAAGATGAAAGACACTTGTAACCAGACTTGAAATAAATCAAGATATAAGACATTATAAATCAGACTTGAAACAAATCAAGATATAAGACATTTGAAACCAGACTTGAAATAAATCAAGACATAAGACACTTGTAACCAGACTTAAAATAGATCAAGATATAAGACATTTGATACCAGACTTGAAACAAATCAAGATATAAGACATTTGAAACCAGACTTGAAATAAATCAAGATGAAAGACACTTGTAACCAGACTTGAAATGAATCAAGATATAAGACATTTGAAACCAGACTTGAAACAAATCAAGATATAGGACATTCGAAACCAGACTTGAAATAAATCAAAATATAGGACATTTGAAACCAGACTTGAAATAAATCAAGATATAAGACATTTGAAACCAGACTTGAAATATATCAAGATGAAAGACACTTGTAACCAGATTTGAAATAAATCAAGATATAAGACATTTGAAACCAGACAAAACAAATCAAGATCTAAGACATTTGAAACCAGACTTGAAATAAATCAAGATATAAGACATTTGAAACCAGATTTGAAATAAGTCAAGATATAAGACTTTATAAACCAGACTCTAAATAAATCCAGATATAAGACATTTGAAACCAGACTTGAAATAAATCAAGATATAAGACATTTGAAACCAGACTCTAAATGAATCCAGATATAAGACATTTGAAACCAGACTTGAAATAAATCAAGATATAAGACATTTGAAACCAGACTTGAAATAAATCAAGATATAAGACATTCGAAACCGGACTTGAAATAAATCAAGATATAAGACATTTGAAACCAGACTCTAAATAAATCCAGATATAAGACATTTGAAACCAGACTTGAAATAAGTCAAGATATAAGACATTTGAAACCAGACTCTAAATAAATCCAGATATAAGACATTTGAAACCAGACTTGAAATAAATCAAGATATAAGACATTTGAAACCAGACTTGAAATAAATCAAGATATAAGACATTTGAAACCAGACGAAACAAATCAAGATATAAGACATTCGAAACCAGACTTGATATAAATCAAGATATAAGACATTTGAAACCAGATTTGAAATAAATGAAGATATAAGACATTTGAAACCAGACGAAACAAATCAAGATATAAGACATTTGAAACCAGACTCTAAATAAATCCAGATATAAGACATTTGAAACCAGACTTGAAATAAATCAAGATATAAGACATTTGAAACCAGATTTGAAATAAATCAAGATATAAGACATTTGAAACCAGACGAAACAAATCAAGATATAAGACATTCGAAACTAGACTTGAAATAAATCAAGATATAAGACATTTGAAACCAGATTTGAAATAAATCAAGATATAAGACATTTGAAATCAGACTTGAAATAAATCCAGATATAAGACATTTGAAACCAGACTTGAAATAAATCAAGATATAAGACATTTGAAACCAGACTCTAAATGAATCAAGATATAAGACATTTGAAACCAGACTCGAAATAAATCAAGATATAAGACATTTGAAACCAGACTCGAAATAAATCAAGATATAAGACACTTGTAACCAGACTTGAAATAAATCAAGATATAAGACATTCGAAACCGGACTTGAAATAAATCAAGATATAAGACATTTGAAACCAGACTTGAAATAAATCAAGATATAAGACATTTGAAACCAGACTTGAAATAAATCAAGATATAAGACATTTGAAACCAGACTTGAAATAAATCAAGATATAAGACATTTGAAACCAGACTTGAAATAAATCAAGATATAAGACATTAGAAACCAGACTTGAAATAAATCAAGATATAAGACATTTGAAACCAGACTTGAAATAAATCAAGATATAAGACATTTGAAACCAGACTCTAAATAAATCAAGATATAAGACATTTGAAACCAGACTCGAAATAAATCAAGATATAAGACATTTGAAACCAGACTCTAAATAAATCAAGATATAAGACATTTGATACCAGACTCGAAATAAATCAAGATATAAGACATTTGAAACCAGACTTGAAATAAATCAAGATATAAGACATTTGAAACCAGACTTGAAATAAATCAAGATATAAGACATTTGAAACCAGACTTGAAATAAATCAAGATATAAGACATTTGAAACCAGACTCGAAATAAATCAAGATATAAGACATTTGAAACCAGACTTGAAATAAATCAAGATATAAGACATTTGAAACCAGACTTGAAATAAATCAAGATATAAGACATTTGAAACCAGACTTGAAATAAATCAAGATATAAGACATTTGAAAACACACTTGAAATAAATCAAGATATAAGACATTTGAAACCAGACTTGAAATAAATCAAGATATAAGACATTCGAAACCGGACTTGAAATAAATCAAGATATAAGACATTTGAAACCAGAATTTAAATATATCAAGATATAAGACATTTGAAACCAGACTTGAAATAAATCAAGATATAAGACATTTGAAACCAGACTTGAAATAAATCAAGATATAAGACATTTGAAAACACACTTGAAATAAATCAAGATATAAGACATTTGAAACCAGACTTGAAATAATTCAAGATATAAGACATTCGAAACCGGACTTGAAATAAATCAAGATATAAGACATTTGAAACCAGACTTGAAATAAATCAAGATATAAGACATTCGAAACCGGACTTGAAATAAATCAAGATATAAGACATTTGAAACCAGACTTGAAATAAATCAAGATATAAGACATTTGAAACCAGACTTGAAATAAATCAAGATATAAGACATTTGAAACCAGACTTGAAATAAATCAAGATATAAGACATTTGAAACCAGACTTGAAATAAATCAAGATATAAGACATTTGAAACCAGACTTGAAATAAATGAAGATATAAGACATTTGAAACCAAACTTGAAATAAATCAAGATATAAGACATTTGAAACCAGTCTTGAAATAAATCAAGATATAAGACATTTGTAACCAGACTTGAAATAAATCAAGATATAAGACATTTGAAACCAGACTTGAAATAAATCAAGATATAAGACATTTGTAACCAGACTTGAAATAAATCAAGATGAAAGACATTCGAAACCAGACTTGAAATAAATCA